>NW_026853604.1:0-16445 GCF_026571515.1 Ruditapes philippinarum | reverse complement strand
AGACACTTGGGGTTATGTACGTGGCTCCCCTTCTTGATCCGCACAAGTATACACCATGTCTATTTTTATCGTGCAAACTGTACATCAAAATATTTTTGTATATTATTACGACCTGGTCTAGTCCAATAGATTAGACGTTACAGGCTTGTTATAGTTTTATGTTGGTCAAGCCTGACGTCTAATAGTTATTGGTCAAAAACGCGTAGCATTTTGAAAAATTAAAAAAATGTCTGTTGACTTGCCTTTTAAGCTTTATTCAAAAGCTTATCTTCTGTTCTTTCAATTGCATGGTCTATCATTAACAAAAAGTTTCAAACAATGTACTTATTAATTAAAAATAAAATATAAATATCAATCTATTTCGCTCATCGGCCATACTGGTTTAGTAAACCGTTTTACAGATTGATTCCAATTTTTTGAACGGAAAAATATTTTCGAACACACTGACGGTGCATGGGCAATTATTTCGTTGAAAAAATATTCCGTTAGAAACTTCTGGAGTCATTTAAACGCTTGCATTTGAATTAGCCAATCAGATTTCGCGCACTGTATGGCGGCCATTTGTGTATCTGCTGTACATGGAATTTAATTAAATGAGAGGATTTAATCATGACTTTTCGGGTGTGACAGTTCAATTATTTTGTTGAAAGGTATTTAATTTTTAGTTTTGGTCATAAATAGTTCAAAATTTATGTAAATACACGCTGTTTTAATTGTTAAAATGCATTAGATCTAAATCGATGTCTAATGTCATTTTTTTGCTACACGATTTTGCAAAGATCTGTTAAGACCTAACGTAACATGGAAAATGAAAAATGTAAAATATCAGATTAATGAATGATAAATATGAAATAGGTTACGTATAGGTCTTATAATTAGGACTAGACCTGGTCACATGTCTTGAACTCCCGCTATTTTATGTTTAAAAAAGTTGTGGGTAAAATATCATAATTTCATGAAGATAACAAATTATGTATGCTTTCCTTTAATGTGAGACGACTGGAATGAGTTTCGGCACTGTTTTGCGCTTTCATTGTCATGCCGAGAACCAAATTCCCTGCAGCGGTTACTTCCCCTAATCAAATCAGATAGAATTTCTTTTTCCCAGCGATTTTTCCGCTGTAAGTTAAAGGAAACTTTCCAGTCGTCATGAATTCATTAAGAAGCATGTGACACGGTTAGGAAAATGTAATATAATGTGCAAAGCTTGGAAGAAAGGTACGATCGGATAATAACATGCATTTATTTATTAAAGGAATATATGCATCGACTGATTTACACCAGAAATAAATGGCATGCCATAACATAAATACCTGAAATATATGTAGGTCAGTTGTGTTTACATTTTGAAGCTTGATATCTTCAGGAAATTTAGGCGTTGGTAAAAAATTGACTTTTTTAAAACACAGAGCTCCAGATAGCGTGCGTATAAGCGTAAAATACGCATAGAAAATCTAAAATACGCATCACTTTCAAAATTCGTGCGTCACAGTTACGCACAACAAAATGAAAATACGCTCGAATGTCAAAATTTATGCGTGAAAGAATAGAAGTGTAAACATTTGATATATAGAAAGAAAATGTTTTGAGCATAAAAATTCAATATTCTTCCATTTTATTGCATTGAAAACTAAATATTCTGTTGTCAACAACGCATGTTAAAAACGAAAGTAGCAGGAAATACAGAAGGGAGGTAACTCCCGTAGATCAACCTGTGAAATTATTGATGAAATTTGTGCCAGATAATCATCGTAGGAGTTAACACAGTATTAAGTTTGTTTAGGCATCTATTGACATGCTTATGCTTCAATATAAACAAAAATATATTTTAATTTCTTTTACTTTTGTTGTTGGAACAAAATAACATAATTTTCACCTGCAGTTTTGTACTCAATATTTTCGTACCCAGTTTACAGTTACGGACAATTTTCTCTTAGACCAATATTTTTTTTAAGAAAAGATAAAAAAATCTTGTTTCTGTTTCTTTAATTCTAATTTCAACTACAATTGTTCAAACTGGAGTACATGATAAGGTACATGCCAACAGAAATAAAGAAAGAAAAATATTGACTCCTAGAAAATAAAATAATTTCAGGCCCTGAGGGCTTCCACTAGTGGAAGTTTGGGAGTCATTTACTCCTTCATTTTGGCCTGTGACTTCCGAAAATCAATACTTTTCCTTCTTTATCTATATAATGTGACTTCCAATATCAGAGATTTTGAAGTCTTTGACTTCCAAATTTTGAAAATGGAAGCCCTGATAATTTTGCTGTGTATCCTAAACTTGAGTTCCTTATACTCTGGAAGTCTGATTTTACATGGCATGTTTTGTATTGTTTCACATTAAATCAGTATTTAATTTGTAAAGGTTTTTCTAAAAAAACAAAGTAAACAAACAAACAGACAAAACAATAAGTTTAATTTGTTTAAAAAATGCAAAATGCTTTTTTGACAGATTTTACCCCTTAAGTTTTTCAGAGTTTGCATTTTACCCCTCACTCTAAATTTTGAGGGGTAAAAACCCCTTGGCCAAAAAAATTATCTGGAGCTCTGAAAACGTTACGAAATTATATTCAAACTTGTTAACGTGTTAGACACTTACCTGTTTCGTACTAATATAAGCACAAATTTAAAACTAATTCTTGTAATAAACAATACTTTTAGTTTTTAATATTCAGGGGCAGAGAAGGGCGGGGTCCATACACCAAATGTCTGTGAAACGGTCTACTGGTTGGCGACGATTTCGAGTCATTTCGGCACTAAGACGTAACGGCCCCAAATTACCCAAGACATTTGGGCCCTGGGCATTTCAGCCCTTTACCAAATCAGTCTCATATTATAAGAATAAGTCTCGTCTGTACATGTTTTACACTAGTTCTGGCTTCAAAAACTTTATAAGCCGCTATTTAACATTTTTGTTTTTCATCTGATGAGGCATTAAAGTTTTGGATTAAACCCGTTACGAAACCTAACTAGAATAACATAAGTTGATTTAACCTTATTTTTCACCTGCAAATACACTTGACCTAATCAATTCTTGTGCATTTTATGATAAAACAATTATTTTAACATTGTTCTATACCAATTAAAGTATCAAAATATTAATACCGTCATTAAAATTGCCTCTTTAACTGTAAAACATCAGTTACGCCGACTACAGTTGGCCATGACATTTAGGTGCCACGCGAGACCTCGTATGAAGTCATTCTTGGGAACCGATTAGAATAGAGTCGTGTACTATATCTAGAACATCTTCGTTTACATGATTTCAATATTTTTTTTTTAAGATAATGTTTTTTCTTATTTTCATTATTTTTTTGGCCGGGTTGCACTGGTGCAAACCCGGGTTATAGTATGGTGAATGTTGGGCGGCGGGCGGGCGGGGAAAAAACTTTCGTAACAGTTTTCTCAGCAACTACTTATCACAGCCTTTTGATATTTGGTATACAGCATCAATTCATGGTCCCATACTGTGGGATTCGATTTCAGGTCTGTCGCTCATCTACTTCCTGTTTGCTGACCTACTTAAATTTTCAGCATTAATGGTCAATAGTAGGAAATTTTCGTAACAGTTTTCTCAGCAACTACGTATCACAGCCTTTTGATATTTGGTATACAGCATCAACACATGGTCCCATACTGTGGGATTTGATTTCAGGTCTGTCGCTCATCCACTTCCTGTTTATCCACTTAGTTAAATTAGTTAGATTTTTCGACATTAATGGTCAATGGTAGGAAATTTTCGTAACAGTTTTCTCAGCAACTACTTATCAAAGCCTCTTGATATTTGGCATACAGCATTGACACATGGTCCCATACTGTGGGATTCGATTTCAGGTCTGTCGCTCATCCACTTCCTGTTAATCCACTTAGTTGAATTAGTTAGATTTTTCGACATTAATGGTCAATGGTAGGAAATTTTCGTAACAGTTTTCTCAGCAACTACGTATCACAGCCTTTTGATATTTGGCATACAGCATCAACACATGGTCCCATACTGTGGAATTTGATTTCAGGTCTGCAGCTCATCCACTTCCTGTTTATCCACTTAGTTAAATTAGTTAGATTTTTCGTCATTAATGGTCAATGGTAGGAAATTTTCGTAACAGTTTTCTCAGCAACTACTTATCACAGCCTCTTGATATTTGGCATACAGCATTGACACATGGTCCCATACTGTGGGATTTGATTTCAGGTCTGTCGCTCATCCACTTTCTGTTAATCCACTTAGTTGAATTAGTTAGATTTTTCGACATTAATGGTCAATGGTAGGAAATTTTCGTAACAGTTTTCTTCAGCAACTACGTATCACAGCCTTTTGATATTTGGTATACAGCATCAACACATGGTCCCATACTGTGGGATTTGATTTCAGGTCTGTCGCTCGTCCACTTTCTGTTTATCCACTTAGTTAAATTAGTTAGATTTTTCGACATTAATGGTCAATGGTAGGAAATTTTCGTAACAGTTTTCTCAGCAACTACTTATCACAGCCTCTTGATATTTGGCATACAGCATTGACACATGGTCCCATACCGTGGGATTTGATTTCAGGTCTGTCGCTCGTCCACTTTCTGTTAATCCACTTAGTTAAATTAGTTAGATTTTTCATCATTAATGGTCAATGGTAGGAAATTTTCGTAACAGTTTTCTCAGCAACTACTTATCACAGCCTCTTGATATTTGGCATACAGCATTGACACATGGTCCCATACCGTGGGATTTGATTTCAGGTCTGTTGCTCGTCCACTTCCTGTTTATCCACTTAGTTAAATTAGTTAGATTTTTCGACATTAATGGTCAATGGTAGGAAATTTTCGTAACAGTTTTCTCAGCAACTACTTATCACAGCCTCTTGATATTTGGCATACAGCATTGACACATGGTCCCATACTGTGGGATTTGATTTCAGGTCTGCAGCTCATCCACTTCCTGTTCACATTTATGGTCACTGGTAGGAAATTTTCGAAACATTTTTCTCAGAAACTACTAATCACAGCCTCTTGATATTTGGCATACAGCATTGACACATGGTCCCATACTGTGGGATTCGATTTTAGGTGTGTAGCTCATCCATTTCCTGTATACCCTACTGATTTAAATTTTCGACATTAATGGGTCAATGGAAATTTTTTTTCGTAACATCACAGCCTCATGATATTTGGTGTACAAATGCAACCCGGCCTTTTCTGTCTTTGACCCATTTTTTAATACTTAAATATGATTTTCTTGAATACAAAAGTCAGTAAATCACGTTTTTCAATATCACGTGGTCAAACATTTTGGCAATATGGCGGCCAAGTGCTGAAATTTTTACCTGTCAGAAACTATTAGGATAGTTTTTTTCGCAATAAGATTTTTATTTGAACAAAAAAAAATTTCTGTTGTGATTTAAGAACGCTGACAGATGCACGCCAGTAAAAATTACATCTAAGAAATTTGGTTCAAGTAATAATCATATGCTTAGTACACACCAATATGGAGGCTGTTTACAAGATTTTTACACGGGATTTGGGTTAAAATTATTTAAAAAAATTTAAATAATTTGTTTTTTAGAAGGGAATACACATTTTTGGAAGATTATGAAATACAAGTATTATTTATAACTTTTTACATGAGGAGTGGTTTGAATGATTGTTATGTTTACTATTTTGCGATATCTATATATGGACTTGTTAAATAGATATCTTTCAGACGTTGAGCGGATGGTGACAAGAGTAAAAAATAGCTTCAATATACGTTTATGTCTACATATTTGGACTAGGATTTCATTGTATATTTTTTTCATGGTCTAGTCCGTGGACCGAGTGGTGAAGGTAAACCAAACCCCCCTTTTTTTTTTGCCCTTCACAGCTGTGGGTTTGCAATCAGCGATGAGGCGGACTTTGGATTACAAATTTAGGAAGCTGACCAGCTAGCTTACGGACACGTCGTGTTCACTCGGGTGCCAGTGGTGGCCTGAATAACTTCACAGAAAGGGACCTTAGGTCTTTTCTCCACGCAGTGAAAGCTGGAAGCGTCACCAATGGACCTATACTAGTGGTTGGTGTGACGTAAAACAATCAAACAAACATCGTTTATATTTACATCACTGTACATCTACATCAATTTGCACCTGCATATAACATTTGTTATAGTCTGTATTTATCGACAAAGAGTAACAAAGTGATTTCAATGAGTTCAGTTGAGATTTTTTCGTAGTTTTTTTTACCGGGTTTTTTCCAGTAGTTTGGAACATGACCCAGTTACTTGAGGATTGGGAATTCTAAGCGGCAATTTGCCCAAAATTGGGAAGAAAAAACGACAAGCTGTTCAATTTCCTGGGCAATAGATTCCTTTTCTAATATTACTAGGATTTTGTTCACACAAGTTCGGTCTTGATTTTCAAATTTTGGATCGTGTGTTTATTGTATGGTGTTTTGCTTTAACACCTCTCTGATGTTTCACCCTCAACCTGGTGTGTTCTTCAACCACGTTTTTTAAGATTTGTTGATAGATATATTGAAATAATATCATGATGGGTTATATTATATATAATAAAGCATATACTTTGCAAACATTACATTATTGAAGGAAGATTGTTTTTACGTAAACTATAGTGAAATTCCCACTGGGTAAAGATTATAAATATGAGTTTTGAGATTATCAGCAAGTACGTTACATGTAATATTATTTCATTTTTTGGTTATCGCAAAAATTAAATACCATAAATATTTGAATTAAATAAATTTATTATAACAGATATGAACAATTAGAGTGTGAAACAATTTGATAAGCATTATAAACCAGGGCCGCTAGACCAATGGTTAGGACACGTCCATACCCTCGAGGAAGGGGAATTTGGCGTCATTTTAAGACAAAAAAGGGAATTTTAAACATATGAGTTCTTTAAATTTAGGTTTCTACATAAACTCTTGCACAGATTTCCTACCGATTACTTCAATAGCTAGTCTACTATACCTAACAAATAAAACATATAAATGGGTAGTTTTTCTTCGACGGCTATTATGGTTTTTTTATTGCTTTCTTATTTGCACTTGATGGTCAGACATTCAATCAGAGACATCCAGACTATTAGTTTTTTGGCCAGGGTTTTGTACCCTCAATTCCTAAAGTGAGGAGGTTTAAAATGCAATTTGAAAAACGTCTAGGGTTATATTAAAAATTCTATAACAAGATAATGCATTATTTGTTATGAATAAAAATTAAAAGCAGTTGATTTGTTGTTGTTGTTTTTTAAAAAAAACTGTACAAAAAATTGATTCAGTGCAACAAGCTCTGGAAAGCAGAATTCCTAGGCAAGGGTTAATGTCTGTTACCCAAGCTTGTGGAAAACGCAAACTTATTTCCTATTATAGTCATTAATGTTTTCTTTATTTTGTAAGTTAAAATCGGATCCACTAAATTTGCGCAATCTGCACTGGTCAGTTCTTTATCTATTTTCTTACAAAATTTCTTGCTGTCTTTAATTGAAACAATTATACAATGAGATTGAAATAAGAATTTACATAAAAGATAACAGAGAAAATTTATGCCATTCTAAAAGGTTTTGGGTCAGAGGAAATTGTTTTTCACTGCAAACTGGCGACGAAATAGTTGTACGAACATTATTTGCTGTTACAACACTGACAAGAGAATACGTTTTTTCCAACAACACTGACAGAAATTAATAGTTTTCGTTTATTTACTAGTAGAATATGGACAGGTTGAATCTATTTCTTCTCTAAACAACTTTGATATAAGGTAAACTCCTACTGATTGTTATCTACCACATGATTCTGTCAAGTCATTTCAGAGTTACCTCGCCTTGTACATTCTCAATTCCTGCGTACGTTCAGGGTTCTAACGTACATTGTTGCACCGTATTTTAGCTTTTCTTCCATTTGAAGATAAACAGAATATATTTTATTTTTTATTGAAATCAAGAGCAATCCACTTTTCTGTGTTAATATCAAATAACACTTACAAGTTTTTTTTTAGGGGATTTTTCTAATAAATAGCGGGGAAAAAACATATGATTTTGAAGAGGGGAAATGGGCCGGATATTCGGCCCCAAAAATGGCCAAAGACGTTGCCCTGTAAACACAGGTTTATTAGATTACTAAATTAGACCTTAGAGTGGTGGTAGCGACTAATAGTTCTTTTTAGTTTTTTAAACATAGGAAAATAAATCTATATGATAAAATAACAGTGTATTATTTTAATGGTTTGTTATTAGTAATTGTGCATATATACCTTGTAGCATATAGTAATTGACTCTGATAAAATTTAATGTTTAGAAATTATCATTTTGATTTTATTTCGGTTTTTCATACATTGATTATTTGGTTAATTTATTGTTAACAGATTGTCATTTTTAAATAAATTTCTTAATTATAAATTTCAAAAACAAATATTCTCTCAATGTCTATTCATGAAAATTTTAAATGAAAAATTTTATCTGTCATCTGTACTAAAAAAAAAACTCGCACAATTTCCCAACAATCCCAAATTTTTGCACCACTATGAAAAAAACTCGTATTTTTTGGAACTTAATCATTTGATCATTGACGGGGAAAAACTTATTTTGTTTTAAAAATCGTCGCTTAAATTTTAAAACCCCGAGAAGGAAATCATTTTGGGGGGGTTAACCCCAGGGTCCCCCGGGATCTTTTTCCCCATTAGTATTTGCATTTTCTTTTCCCCGGGGTTACCTTTTCCAAAAAAGTAAACTTTTTTTCCGGGGGAGATCGCTTCTGTAAACTTTTAAAAATCATTTTTTTTTTTTTATAAATGTTTTTTTTTAACTTGTCCCCCATTTTATTTATTTTCCCACTTTGGGCGATTTCCGTGGGTATGTAAACGATCGAAAAAATTTTATACTAAAAAAATCAAGTTTTTCTACTTTAAAAAACTTTTTTTGTTTAGACGCCCGGCTTTTGCTTAATTTACGTTTTTCCCCCCCCCAAAGGGATTCATTTTTTAAAAAATTTTTTTTAAGGGTTTCGTTTGGGGGAATTTTTTTGTTTTTAAAAAATTGGGAAAAAAAAACCTTTACAAATTTTAAATTTGGGAATTATGCCCCGAATAAGGGCCCTAAAAAATGGGCCAAAAAAAACCCCTGTACCCATTTAATTTTTTTAAACCCTTTCAGACATAAATTCATTTCCATATTTCATATCTAATTATTTTTCCCTTGATTTTGGTTTTATATTATTTTTGGGACGGGAAAGTAGAAAAACCAAATTTTCAATTTTTTGGGGGATGCTGTTTTGCCCAAAAAATTTTCCCATGCAGTTTTTTTAAAAAAAGGGAAAAGAATTCCCCAGCCTGTTGACATAAAACATTTTTTTTTGGTTTTTTAAAACCCACCCGGGTTAACTTTTAAAAAATCCCAGACTTGTGCCTTTTATTCACACTGCTTTTTTACATAGGTAACTTGTAATTTTTTCTATGTTTTGAGACTTTTTTAAAAAAAAAGGGAAATTTGTCCTTTTTCAAAAAAGCCTTTGGACATTTATTGTGCAGGGTGGTTGTAAGATTAGAAATTAAAAATCTTTTTTACCCTTTAAATAACATCTTTGAAAGGGTTACTTTGTCTGAAAAAGACAGGACATGTCACAAATAAATTTCTCCCCTATGAGAAAAACCTGATAACTTTTGGGTTTATATGTTATTTTTTATACAAAACCATCATGCGAGTTTGCATTTTGTGCCCGGGCGGAAAATTTTTAACCCGGGGGGGAAAATTACTAAGGGTCAGTCACACTTTGGGAAAAAACCCCCCCGGGGACTAGAAAAAAAAAAATCCCCCCAAATCCCTGGGGGAAAATCACCCGATTCCCCATGATAAAATATTGCATATTAAATTTCACATAAAATTGTACAATATATTCTTTTAGAAAAAGTTTAAATTTTCCCACTTATCATTTTTTTTAAAGACAGCCGTTACTTTCATCTGATGGGTTAAAAAAAATTGGTAGTTTTGAAGTTCCTTTTATTTAAAAAAAAATTTTAAAAAAATTATTACAATGAAATCACTTACAATAAAAAAATTCCAAAAAATCGACAAAATAAATTTTTCCAAACTTTTTTCCCCCTTTTTGTAAAAAATTTATACACATTGAAATTTCGTTTTTGACAGAAAAAAAAAGACTGACTTTATTTGCAGATTTAACTTTTACAATTTTTAAAAAATTTCTGTTTATTTATTTATTAAGGGAACTTTCTCCCATCATCCCCAAAAGGGTGCATCACACTAATCTGGTTTTATATCAGACCTGATGAGGAAATTTTAAGTTTTATTTTTTGTTTAAAAAAAAAAAATTTTGCCCTTTCCAAAGTACCTTTGGGTTGTACATTTTTTTGGGTGCCCCTTTGGGTTTTTTAAGATTGGGGGTAAAATTAAAAATTTTCTGCCTTTACCGCCTTCATTTAAACCTAATGATTTACATTGTCTTGAAAAAGCCCGGACATGCCCAATTAAATTTCTTTTTTAAATGAAAAACCTGAAAACTTTTGGGGTTTATATGTTATTTTAAAACAGACACCATGATGTTTCCCATTTTGGGACCAGGGGATATTTTTAACGAGGGGGGAAAATATTTATGGTCACAAAATTTTGGCAAATCACCTTTGGACTAGAAAAAAAATTCACCGCAACCCCTGGTGAAAAAATCACCGTTTCCCCCAATGAAAAATTTTGCATTATAATGTTCACATACTTTTTAAAAATTTGTAGTTTTGAAAAAGGACTTTTGATTTTCCTACTTATATAACAGCTCCAAAAAAAAGGTTTTCCCCAAATTTAAAAATTTCTTTAAAAATCTTGCATTTTTCCCAAAAATCTAATTTAAAACCAGCTTTTTTTAACTTCCCAATGGGAAATTTTTACGATAATTTTCCAAAAAACAAGAGGCTCAGGCCTCTTCCCAATTAAGTGGGGAAAAATCACTTAAAAAAAAAATTTAATAACCCCTTATCGTTTGGGTTTTTAATAACAGCCTTTAACTTTCATCTGTATATTTTAAAAAAAATTTTGTTATTTTTAATTTCCATTTTTTGTAAAAAAAATTTTTTTACAAATTTTAAACTTAAAAACAATAAAATGCACTTGCAATAAAAAATTTATCCCAATAATTAAACAAAAAATAAGTTTTCCAACTTTTTTTTTCCCCCCCTTTTTTTTAATAATTTTTAAACTTGTTAAGTTTCTTGACAGAAAAAAGGAAGAGCGGGCTAGTCATTTTGTCAGAGGCCCATTTTTTTTACAATTTTAAAAAATTTTCGGGTATTATTTGTGTATTTTTAGCGCTAGGGAAATTTTCCCACCCAATTGGCGATAAATTTTCCCTGTAACTAACAAAATTTAAAATTTTAACATTTTAAAAACAGGCGTGTAAATATCCGCCTTTCAGAAATTATAGAAAATTAAGACAATGCTGCGGGGTTTTGTTATTTTTGCAGACGCATTTAAATACCTTAATTTTTTAAAAATTGGGTCAATGGCACCCCCGAGAGTGAAATGCCTGCAATATTTTTTAGTGGATCCCCCAGTTTACTATATCCCGCATGTTAAGTTACACGGGGCGGGGGAGAATGGAAGGTTTTTACAAATGTCCCAAATGACAATCCCCCCCTTTAAAAAAATCAGGGGATTGGGAAAAAAATTTGGAAAAAATTTTAAGCTAACCCGTATATTTCTTTTAAAAGTTTTGTAAAGTTTAAAAACCCTTGGTTTTCCTTTATACATTTAAAGGGATTTTATTTACCAAGTGGATTTATGTCACTATTTTCCATTTTTGAGACGGGGATAAATAAGTTAGCTCAGCTTCTGTTTTCAAAGATTGCTTATAATTCTGTATTTCAGGCAGCCCACAAATCATTCAGAACCAAAATGCGTCTAGCAAAGAAACAGGGAAAAAAACAGAAAACCCCCCCCCCAAAAGTTTTCCCCCCCCCCCAAAAGGTTTGGGGCAGAATTTAAGAAATGGCCAAACAATCCGGGGAAATTTATTTTATTAACGCCTGGAAAATTTTTTTTTGGGATCTTTGGGCCTTTTTGGTTTTTTTAAAGGTTTTTCAAGCCAAACCCCTTTTTTCCCCCAAAACGGGGGTTAATTTTCCCCCAGTGACTTTCCCTTATTTTCAAATGGGGGAATCTACCAGCTAATGGGATTTCGTTTGGTCCTTTTTAGGGGGTTTAATTTTATCAAAATTTCCCAAACTGGGGATCATTTCTTTTTGTTTTACATTTAAAAAGGGCCCGGTTTTTAGGGTTGGCAAAAGGTTTTAATTTTTTTTTTTTTTGGGTTTTCAGGTGTAAGTCACATATCATTTTTAAAAATTTAAAGATAATAATGTCACAGTTCAGGATATGGTTTTCAATTTTAATTTTTTATTTTTTGTACATTTTTGAAGTGTATAAACCCAATACATTTGCTACAAAAAATTTAAAATTTTAAAAAAAAAAAAAATTTCTTTCAAAAAGGGTTGGGATGAAATAAATTTTGGTAGTTTAAAATTTATTTTTAAAACAAAGGGCAATTTAGGGTTTTTACCCATAACAGGGGGCCGGGATTTGGGGTGCTTCCCCAAAAAAATTTTTTTAAAAACATGCCCGTTTTCCCCAAAAAATTTTAATTTTCATCAATTTTTTTTTTCCCCTTTTGCAAAAAACCTTGTATTTTTTTCCCCCCAAAATTTAAGGGGTGGGCTGCTTCCCCCAAAATGTGAAAAAAAACCCTTATATGCACAAAACCCTTTGCCCAAATAAATAAAAAAACTGCTTAAAAATTTGCAAAAAAATTTAATTTTTTGGGTTTAAGAAAATTTAAACCAGTTTTTTTTATTTTTAAAAATTTTTGGGTTTAATTTAAAAATTTTAAAATCGAAATATAAGTTTATTTAAAAAATGGTAAATTTTTTCAAAATATTTAATAATATAAGCTTTTAAACCCCCAAAACTTTTGCCAAAACAAATGATTCTGTCTCTGTGCTTTATTTGTCAAAAATGTTAAGCTTTGTGGTATTAAAATTATTTTTTTCACAAATAGATTTTGAACCAAAAATGAGGTTTTATTGTTTGTATTTAAATTTTTATTAAACCCCCCCACAAACCCCAAAAAGTAAGGGTTTTCTTTCCGGGGGCCCGTCCGGGGGTCCGCTTTTTTTTTTGGGCCACCCAAAAAACTTTTAAAATTTTCCTTTTAACCCACCCGTTTTCATATTTGGGGATGGGGGGATTTTATTTTGGGTTATAATGACCCACTAATTTATTTTGAGGTAAAGGTCAAGGTCACAGGGGGCCCTTTACTTTTAATTTTAAACTTCCCCCAATAACTTTTAAAATTTTATTTGACCCCCATTTTTTTCATATTTTGGGGGAAAGGGAAGGGTTAGTCATTATTAGTAGAGACCCCCATTATTTTTATTTACAAGGGCTCAAATAAGGCCACAATGGGCCCTTTACTATAAAAATTTTGTCCCCAAAAAAACTTTCATTTTACCCCATCTTCATATTTGGAAAGGGGGTTATTTTATGATTAGTTTATACCCCTATTGATTTTGAGGTCCCAAAAATCCCAAAATTACATGGGACTTAAATTCCCAAAAAACTTTTTCCAAATAACTTAATTCATTTTTCCCAACTTCTTTTACATTTGGCCCTGGGGGTTATCTGATTTGTAGATGAATCCTATTTATTTTACGTTACCCTTTAAATACAGGGGGCATGACTTCAAAAAGCTTTTTTACTTTTTGGGGATGGAGGTTTTTGTCCATGATTTGTAATGACCCCTTTTAATTTTGATCAAAGGGTCATTCACAAGGGGCCCTTACCAAAAAACTTGCAGCCAATAACTTAAAAAACCTTTTCCCCACGGGCCTTTACATTTTTGGGATGGGATTATTTTATTTATTTGTGATCCCCCATTGATTTTTAGGGGCAGCGATTCCAAAGGGAATTCAAAAGGGGGCCCTTTTTTGAAAAAAATTATGTCTTTCCCAAAAATTATTACTTAAAATCCTTTACCCCCCATCTTCTATTTGGTTGCAGGGTTTTCATATTTTTAGAAAACCCCCATTTTTATTTTTGGGGGGTTTACCCGGGGCAAAGGCCCCAGGGGCCCTGGGCTGAAGTAAACCCTGCCAATAAATATCCGAGATTTTCCCCCGACCCACGTCTTCAATTTTCCCTAGATTTTGTCATATTTGTAGAGACCCCCATTTTTTTTGACCCCGCAGGTTTAAAAATCAATCACAAAGGGCCCCTTTACGAAAAAAATTGTCTGCCAAATAAGTTTTAAATTTTCCCCTTGGGCCCATCTTCATAATTGGATTGGAATTTGTCATAATTTTGTAAGATGGGCCCTATTGATTTTGATCACAAAGGTTTAAAGGTTTAAAAATACAGGGGGCCCATTTAAGTAAGTTTGTTTTGCCCCAATTAAATTGGAAACCTTTTTACCCACCCTCTTTTAATTTTTCAGGGGGTTATCATGATTTGTTGATTTAACCCCATTTTTTTTTAAGGCACCAGGGTTTTTAATTTTAATTTTTACAAGGGGGTTTTACTTATTTTTAAAAACTTTTTCTTTTTTTCCTTTACCCCCCAGGCTTTTATTTTGGCATGGGATTATTTTCTGTTATAATACCTTTTTTTTTTTTTGGGTTTTTAAATTTTTCAAATAATTTTTACAGGGCTTTTATTTAAAAAAAGCTTTGTCTGCCCCAATTTTAAAATGCCTGGCCACATAACTGAGTTTTTCAATTTTTACATTTTTAAGCATAAATTATGTTCTCATATATTCATCAAAAAAAAAAAACACCCCCAAAGGAAAAAGCTCCATAATTGGAGGGGGGTGGGGTTTTTAAAATTAATTCCTTTTCGTTTTGGGTTTTTTGGGTTTAAAAATTTTTTCCCACAAAAATAAAAAATACTTAATTTAGCAATCACAGGCTAACTTCCCCAGAATTGGCGGGGGGTTGTTTTTGAGCTCCAAATTATAACTGGTTAAAGGGGTATAAGGGCCAAAAATTTGAACAAATGAAAAAAAGTATTTTTTTTTCAAATTTATTTTTTGTAATTTTACAATGTTTTGTGTTACAGAAAACAATGCCAAGGGTCACTGGAAGGACAAAGCTAAATTTTTCCCAATCCAGTCCCACAGTTTTGCTTTTTGTTATTTAAAGAACACTATTTTTTTGGCAAAAGTCCCATTTTTTTCCCTAACTTATAAGGGGGAATTCTTTTTCTTTTGTGCTTTTCTTTTTTTTCAAATAAAAATTTTTTTTTATTTGTTTTTGATAAAATCTTGTTTTTTAAAATGTGTGTTTTAAAAATTTTTTGCTTTTATTTGGCTTTTTTTTTTTAAAAAACAGATTTTTAGTGAAGCTACAAAAACCTTTAAAATTTTTAATCTTGTGCCCCCGCCGTTTACCCCGGGTTATATTAAAGATCATTTTCATATTTTCCACTTTCCCATTTAAATTAAATCACTTAAAATATCATGCTTCTTTAATTATAAATTTTAAATTAATAAAATTTGAAGATCCATATTTTTTAAAAAGGGAAAGACTTTTTTTTTTAAATAAAAACCCTTGATTTTGGAAAAAAAAATTTTTTAATTTTAAATTTTCCCAAATTTTTTTTTCCCCAATTTTTTTATATTTTTTTAAAACGGTTTTTTTTTTTTTTTAAAAAATTTAAATTTTTAAAATTTTCCCGATTTTTTTTACAAATTTTTTCATTAACCCCTTTTTTTTTTTATTCCCTTTTTTTAAAAAAGGGGGGTTTTGGATGTCTTTTTCCCCACATTTTTTTTTCAGATAAATCTATTTAAATTTCGAAAGGGAAATTTTTAAATTTATAATAAAATTGACCAAAAAAAATTTTAATTTCACGGGGGGTTTAAGGAGTTTTTTTATGGTTCAAAAACTTAAAACAATATAAAAAAAAATTTAAAGAAACGTACGGCTACCAAAATTCTGGGCCGTACTGAAAGCAAAACTTTTATTAAAATTGTTTTTTTTCATGCTTTTTCATTTGTTTTTTTTTTTTATAAATTTTTTTTCTTTTTTTTTTGCACATGGATCGAATAAAAAATGATCGGAGGGGAATTTAAAATAAATAAAAAAAAAACATTAGAAAAAAAAAGGGGTAAAATAAAAAAATTATATAATTTTCAAAACATTTTAAAAATATCAACTATAAACCCACATCAATAAATTTTAATTAGCCTTTTAATTTTAAAAACCTTTTCCAGGGAAACTGACAATAAAAATTTTAAATGCCTTTCACAAAAACTTTGAAAACCCTTTTCCCTTAAATGGAAAAAACTTTTTCATTATTGAATTGCCCAAATTAAAAGGGGTTCAAAACAACAATCTTTTTTCAGTTTTTTTGTTTTTTTTTTCATATCAAAGTTTCAAAAATTAAATTTAAATGAAACAAAAAAATTATGATC
>NW_026853603.1:0-35099 GCF_026571515.1 Ruditapes philippinarum | reverse complement strand
ATATGGTGCCGTTTGTCACACAAAAACTATGTATTGTTCTATTTCTATGGATGTAATGTAGCCTAGAATAGTATAAGACAATACTTGCTTTAACTTGAAGTTAGTTTACTTTAAGTAATCCATTACAGTTCACTGATAAAGAATGTGTTCCTGAAATTTACATCAATTAAAAAGCCTTGTCACCTCTCAAATAACTGTCTGTGGTAAAATTAGTTTACTATTTTTACAAATTATAATTTGTGTTTCTACCTGCCAAAATTCAAAATTCAATATAAAATACTGTAAATTTAGTGTAATAAGGGACATGTAATATTCTAATTTTTGAAAGTAAATAAACAGATTATTGAAAGGAGTTGTACATATACATGATACTCAAAGACCGGACACTTTCATTCGAGACATGATGTTGTCTATGTTATATTTGTCATTTGTTTAACTATGACATTATCATTTGAAATCTATATGTCAAAATATTATTTGTTCCAGCGGTAATTATAACAGGAAAAGCACACGAGGGCTTAACTATCTTATTTTAAGACATTATTAATATTCTTAAGTTTGACTGCTAATTAAAATCGTTATAATGGTATTCATGCCATAGACAGTAAACATGAAAAAAAAAATTATATTTAAGGTCGTTTCTAGCGAGATGACAATATGCGTCATTTTTCAAAATAAGAATATCTCAATTTGGTTTCTTCGTGCACCACTTTTTGGATATACATTAATGTAACCTTTAAACACGATACAAATTTAACATTAAATCGAGTCTTTATTTGTCGCGGTCGTGCTATGCTTTACAAGCATAATTTAATATGTGCATATCAAACCCTTTCTGTTAAGTTGATTTTTGTGTTCGAGGAAAAATTTGGAATTGATGTTACATGAGAATAATGCAAGTGAATTTAAGCTTCTGAATAACAACTTCATAATGTTTATAGTTAAAGTGACATGCTCATCCAATGGTAGATAGTGAGTGAACAGTTGTAAAGTTTAAATAAGTTAACATGTTGCAATACTTCGTTTCAACTTCATGATATTCATCTACATGAACGATAAATGACCTAATATGAAAAGGTATCCGCTGTAGTGTACCCGTTACAACCAATTTATAAAATGTTGGGCAGTCTTTTTATAATTTTGGCAGATTTATATTTCATCTTATCTATTTAACTATTTTTAGTATAAACGATAGGGCATTTACCGTTATAACAGTCAATCTTTTGAAATATATTATAGTTTATTCAACTTGACAATGATAACATTGGCATATGAATGTGTATCTCTGAGTTTCTTTGTCATATGGATATTATTGATATTCATGATTACATAATGTTCTTAACACGATAGTTATTAAGTATGCATGTATATCGGTTTTTATATCTTATCAACACATACGTTTTCCTATATCACAAGTTAACAAGGACGATTTATTGTACAATTTGAGGCGGATAGAACAGAATGTCAAATGTTTCGCTTTTTTAAATGTGTTTTTGATATGTCTTTTAAATCATAGAATTCCATGATTATCGTAGGAATTTCGAGAAGTAATTTATATGATTTATAAAATCACTAAAAAATAATATTAAGATATTCATAAAGAATGAAAATATGCAAACATGTATATATTGTGAATCAAATGTTTTTATCAAACCATTAATATTATTATAACTTTTAACTTAATTCATTAATCTATAAGCAAATAGGAACAAACACTATTTTGTATATGTCATTATAAAATAACCTTACGGGTTTACCGATAAATCCTCACTAAAGGACCACAAATGCATTAATCATGAACGTCTGTCAGCAATTGGTGCCATATTTCTTGAGAAAGAAATAGTTCACGCTTGTGTTTGTTTTATTAGCCGACAAATTTTGTTTGACTTGGTTAATATACGATACATTCTTTCTGTTACATCGTCTACAAGGAAATGATTGAGCTGATATGATTTAATGTGATGGTATGATAAATATAACAAGAAATTAAAGGTTATGTAAAAGGTATTAATTAAAGAAGAGAAAATAAATCTTGTCACATAGGTTACATAAGTTTGTACATTGTCACATTGCAATAAATGTGACAAAAAGTTTCAACATCATAAATTATTAAATTCAGCGTTTTTACAGACTAGTCTGACGTAATATGGTATAAAGTTTAGCAAAAACGGTTCTCAAAATTGTCAAGAATATAGAGGAAAGTTGTTATATTTCAGTGTAGGTTATGGAAAAAAACGGAATCCCTTAAGAAAAGCCAAATGTCATAATTGAACAGGTTGAAGAGTCGGTTTGATTGAGCCTGTTTATGAACAACGGTAGTAGTAAATGCAAGCTTCCGTACATATCCCCTTAGCACCAGCTTAAGCAGTATTCAATATTTAAACATGAAATTGGCGAAATTTTGAATTTAGAAACGTCTATGAGAACAAGAGGGCATTTGCAAGAAATCAGTATGATTAAATTTTATATGATTCAAAGAATGTACTGTACATGTAAATCAGTATTCAATAAATACTCACTTTCAGTTTGATTGTGAATGCATATCTAATTCTTCATTTAAATGTTGTTAAAATCACCATGCCGTTTCTTTCATTCGTAACAAAGAATGATAAGCATATTTATAAAAGCATCTTTAATATAATTCCCCGAAGTTTCATTGATTACATGATTACATGACATTCGGATCCTAAAATTATTTTTGAAAAAAAAAAAAAATAAAGCACAAAAAAAACAACAACAAAATGAAAAAACAAACAAAAACTCCAAACAATCCTCAGATGACTACAATGGTCCTAAATTATGTAAAATGTTTTTTTTTAAGAAGAAAGCATGCTACTAACTTACATATGTGTCCCCCTTGTGGCTGAAAGGGTGCCTTAAAAGGGCTGAGACATCAGAATTGCAGTCACGAATTATTCCTTAGTGATCTTTAAATGCGATTAGCTCCAGCAGGCTAAGGTGGTTTTTAACTACTGAGGCTAACCAATTTTAACTGAGACGGCTAAACAAGAACTTAATTGTATTTGTGCGACGTTAAACAAATGCAAGCCAGACAAACGTCTTTATACGCCAACGAAATAGTATTTACAGACATTCATATAGTTCACACTGGTCATATTTAGAACTTGGTGTTTTTGGTGTTTAAGTCCAAGATGATTGATGCAAGGATTTATTTACATAGATGCTATTTGATAGAATAAACAAGATATGGCGTACATTTCAAAATTTTGATTATTTCATCTAAATCAGAACACCTATTATATAATAATGGAAGTGGCATTATTTTACGTAAGCCTCTAAGATAGAACATTTGCATCAGGTAATATTACATATTATTCATATCTTTAAATTGATACCTCGATGTTACTACAAATATTTTGAATAAGCCTATTTAACATAATCTAAAATTTCTCATTATTGATGTTTAGCTTAGTTACCGCGAGATCAATTAACCATAATTCAGCTAGCAAAATTGTTTGATTACAAGTATTTGTATTGAAATGTTACTTATGTAATATTTTCAATTTGTAATGAAGCTGGATTTGATATGTATTCATTTAGATTTGATAGGCAAAATGTATTCATTCATTAGTCAAGTCTTTTTTGTTTTGCTTCGTAAAAGTAAACTTTATCATCTTCAAGAGGACATGAACATGAACCTAAGTGCGTTTGTTCAAAGTTACTTCTATTATATTTAGGAACACATATCATATTATAAATTTTACTGTTTAATTATGTGTAATACTTCAGACAAATTAAATGCAATCTTCAAAGCCCCATTTTCTATACAAAAACAAAAAACAAAACTCACATCTGTGTTTTACTTAAAATAAAATAAATTTTGTTTTCCAAAATTTGACTGAGAAAACTTACATGTGTATTTGCATAAGAACATTGAACAACAAATGATGGGCTGACAATCAGATTATAAATAGTAGGAAACGGAACGGTTTTCAAGAAAAGCTAATACAGAGATTTTATTTTCCTTTTAATTGAAAAATCACACTAAGAATTAAATAAAGTTTAAGCGTGTCAATGAGGATGTCGTTAAAGACAACGCCTGAACTTTGTCGGGAGCAGGGTAGAACTAACATTATTGATGATCAAAATCTTTAAAAACATGCGATCAGGAAGATCTAAAAAGAAGAAAAAAATGTATATCTAGATGACGAATGAACTAGGGTTTTTGCGGGGTAGTGTGTCTTAAGAAAGTTACTTTTAGGCACTTTGAGTGAAGTATTGGCCCGAAGTGCAACGCCATCCAAGTATGCGGGTATCGGTTTAAGGAACACTTGCCCTGTATCAATCAATCATCTTTTATTGCATTTGATCACGTTGCTGCCCTGTATCATATAATCTCATCAAAATCCATCATTCGGTTTGAGACTGTGATACCCGCTCGACAGTCATAACTCGTTGCTAATGACTAACACATTTTACGTGCAGACGGTCTGCCATTGCTAGAATTAAGGTGCCAAATGACCAACAGTTACCTTTATATGGATTTTGGCATAGTAGGAAGCGAGTTGATATCAGATATTGGCACACTTGTTCAATACCCCTAATATTGACAATCACTTTCAATGCAATTTTTGTGCTATTTTTAGTAAGATATGCCATGATTATTAATGAATTCTTACAAGGTTGATCCTTCGATAACAACGATATCTTTGTAACTACAGAAAATTGCTGACTTTGTTCGACTGAGTTTTTCATGGGCAGGAATGAAAATTTCACTGCTTATTGATTATTCGCAAATGTTTCAAGTAAAGTATCTCCGAACCCTGCATATTCTGTCATAAGTTTACACAATAAGAAATATTTAAGATTGAATGTGGTAAATACTCTGTGATTTCTCCCCGGATTTACTTGATATTAATAACCAATACTATTTACACTATAAAGCAATACTCACGACACCGACGAGCAACTCGAAAGCAATACTCGGTACACTGACATGTGTATTTATTCTCAAAATACGCGGTCATCTGAGATACTATTTTTGAGTGAAAATTCACAATTAAAATCGTTATCACATTTCATTCGATTCAAGTTTTTCTTTTAAGGAAGTATATGCACAAAAACATCCAATTTGACAGACCCGAGCTCATTTATAACGTGAGCAAAGAGATGAATTTTATCTCCCAATTACAGTGCAAAGGTATTTCTCAATATTTATGGGTTTTCAGTGATTACAGAAATTATCGAAGAATTTGCTGTTCTATAAAACTTATATCAAACCAATTCAAAATGACTAAATATCGTCGCTTAACTAACACTCATTCCCCGTTCAAAGTCGCGAAATGGGATGAAAATCCTCATAAAGTCAAGCAATATCCGGGATACCGTATACCGAAGTGGGAAACATAAAATTGAAGTAGATAAATATAAGGAATGTATCGCATAATTCGCACAATCGTGTCTTACTTATGTTACAAAGGCAACTGATTAACCATGCGTTATTTAGAAAACAAAAGAAAATATCTTATCATGAATTAAAGTTTGTTTTCACTCTTTATAAATGCATGTACACATTTATTTCCTTTAAATGTATATATAACAAACCATGCGTGAAACACACTATTGTGTTCTCGCGTGACTTACTATCCATCAATAAATTGCTCGTTTACTTACTATAATAAAAAGTTGTTACAGTAGAAAGTTTGTTGACATGATTTTTATATAAAGTTTAAATATAGGTCGCCTGGGGTCAAATACTACATCACAAAGCCTATGTGTGGCAAAAAATCTAGTATACACTCAAGAGGTTACATTTGCAGCATATTTATGCTGAAAATTGGACAGAACGGTGGTTCAGACTATTTACACGCCAACCTTTTAGGAGTCATCTGAGGTTAAAAATCAGGACACAAAGGCTAAATATTGAAACACAATGTTAACATTCTAGTGGATACTTTTTCGGTCTAAGTATTAAAATTGGTCAGAAAATGTGTTAAGGTTTTCTCTAGGTCAAGTTTGTATATTGATCTCCTGAGATTAAAAACTAGGTCATACAGCCCAAATATGAAAAACTAGGTCATACAGCCCGAATAGGAAAGCAAATTTGTAAAGACTCAGGAGGCCACTCTTCCTGCGCAGATATCCTGCAATATCTCACATACGGTTTAAAGTGTCAGACAGGTCACACTTGGTCACACAGCCCAATAATGTAAAAAATCTTGATACACCTGCACTATACTTGATGCAGATATGAACGTAATTATATAAGTGTAAAATTAAGACATCAATTCTGCTTTCCATCTATAGTTTACAATTATAATATTTTTATTTTATTTTCATAAAGAACCTCAGATGAGCAATATAAGAACCATATCCCTCATGTTAATGAATGCTGTAAGAACGTCTTGTTTTATAATCAAGAGGCAGACTTGTATTTTAATGTAAACATTTATGAAGTTCCCCTTAAAAGAGTATAAAGGTATATAATATGTTATGAAATATTTTTTATAAAATTAAAGAACGACACATTTAGTTGTTGTTTTTTTCCACAAAAATATAGCGATCTTGAAAGAAAATATTTCTTTATTTTACAGACGTGAAAACTACGTTTTAACACATAAAAATATTCCAGAATATAGTATCATGGTAAGTAGGTTTATAACAGTTTTGCATTCTTTTGCATGAATTATTCACTCTTAAGGAAATACACCAGTATTATTCATGGCACATAATAATATGTTTTTTTTCTTTCAAATTCAAACAGATATTTCGTAAACTGCAAGAAGAATAAATGAAGTTATGTACACTTTAAGTAATTATGAACTCGCCGCCCATAAAGCTCGATTCTCAAGAACTGACCGTAATTGGTTTTATTCTGTTACAATTCCAGTAAACATCAGATTGACCATAATGACCATTTTGCTTGTTTAGTTGATTGGTTATATGTAGAATCAGAGTATTTTTGTATCTATCCTGGAAGTCAAAGCAGAAGTTTATGTATTCGATCGAATAGAGAAAAATACAACCCCTAAAGAAGGTCAAAAACACCAATATTGAAACTGTTTGATTGAGCCTTTTCATGGACATTCTGAAGACTGCAAGCTACTGTCTCTGCCCCTTGCACCAGTTTAATCAGTATTCAACATTAAACATATATTTTGAATGTATAAACATCTGCAGATGTATTCATACGGCGGTTATCATGGACATTTCAAAGTGCACGTTTGTGCCATTCAATGTACATGTTTTCCCTAATAATATAATTTAAGCGATACTATATTCTGGTGATCTGACATGCTTTAAATCGGTGATTAAAAACGTTATTTGAAATACACGTCCGCCCTTGAAGACATATAATCTGTCTAATGCATGAGGTAACTTTCATTGAACACATTCATTCTTTATACCTTGCATTTCCTTTTTTTTTCTTTTATCATATTCATGTTCCATAAGTAAAATAATCATGACAATCCCAGACCAAAAAGATGCATGCAATCTAAATTTGTCTAGAAGCGATGGGATAAATAGTTCTTGTCTACCACAGCTTCTCAAAAAATCTCTGATAAATCCTCCTAATGTTATACTCTACATTACGCACACAGGACATTACAATATTTTCATGTCGTGCTGTCACGCTTTTATATGATTTTGTTATATAGCTAGAAACAAAAGGTATGCTGTTGTTTTTTATACAACTTTTCTTTTCACTAGCTGTGCATGTACAATGTGTTTTCAGAAACCCCGTGGCAAGGCCGATTTTATGCAATTATACCTGTTAAGATAAAAATAAAAATGTCACGTGGTATGTTAATTAATCATAAGAGTTAAGACCATCTTCTTAAACCTAATCCAAAAGAACAGTATTTTGTATCTTAAATGATTTATCCGTGATACCGGTACAACCAAATATGTAGTTTTTTCATGTTCTGTGTACATGTTTTTGCGTGTAAAATAGCGCATAAAACTTCTATTACACACTACATATTATAAACTTATTTCCACACTGTCAACGTCATTGCCAAATATTTAAATGTAATTTTATATTGCGTATTAGTGTGTTTCTACTTTTTATACAAATTGTCGATTAAGAGACACTCACGGTTATAATCATGTGCGTTCACTTTATAAAACTTCCAGACAAACGATTAAAAATATATAAACGACGAAAGGATTTCCACTTGTATGCCGTTTGCCCGTAACAAATGACACAAACAATGCCCAGAAGGTCGTTTGATGGTTAATTCGGATACGGGCTCAAATCGACTGGCTGAAATGCGGTGAAATGTCACGTCTTGGGTAGTATATTTATGCCTCAGATACTGAACAATTGACTATACATACAATTTGTGCTTCACTTTAAGATCTTATAGCGACAGATACATGATTCCCTCAGTTTTAAATGTTTTATTTCTAAAATGTGCTTTTATTTCCTCATTTAATAAATGATAGATACAAGTGAGAAAGTTGAGGACGACACAAAGAAGTTAAACGTTTTAACTTTATGGCACTAATGACATCCGAATAGCTTTAGGGGTCGTTGACCGTAACTTGTACTTTCAATCACCGTCAATAAAGAGGTTCAATCAAACTGAGCTTGCAACACTTCATTTTTTCGTTTTGAGCGCGTTCTTTAGGACTTCTGTTTTCTCTACATTAAGTCTCCATGCACTTTGCACAATTTCGAGACAAACATCATCTATTGGTTTATTTCCATTGTATACAAAATCAAAACAAAACGCCGGGTTAAAGAATTATATCTCTGTCTTCATGGTTCAAATGTGTTATATACCATTGGAATCAGACATTATTTGTCATGTGTAAACAAGTTCTGTCGGTTATGATCAAATAAGTCCTTGTAGCAGTATAAAAAGTAATGTTTCACCGCTTTTCATGGCAACAGAATAATACGTAACAGTTCGAAAGTAACAATTTTAAAATCATAGATGTAGATTTCCTTTTATTAAAGATTATTAGATAAATCTGCAAAAACAAAAAAAAATCAACAACAAAAAAAAACATAAGAATGACAACAACATCAAACAACAACAAATAAAAAAAAAGAAGATTCGACCATCAAATCACTGAACACTGAAAAGAATGTTAATTCGTCCGTTATAGCACGATTTGTGAATAACTACAAAATTATCATTGTTAAAAGGTTTATTTTTCAAAATAACAAAACATTTTTTCAAGTCAAGATACACGTCCATGTAAAGGTATGCAAAATATGTTATGACAAACAACCAACACTGACGGGATTAGAGACAAGTTAGCCTGTCCGACTTTATAGATATATAGCTTAGAATTTGTCTTGACATAAATAAAATTATTCGAGGTAGTATTTTTGCCATTTTATTTTGTAAATTAAATTAACCTAAATGAAATAAGTACTGTTGATAAATTAAGGATCGCTCTAAGTTCAATGACTGATATAACAATTGTTTATTAAGCAACAGCGAAAACAAAGCCAGCTATGAGTGGCATAAGTGCGACATTCCCTGAAATGTTATACCATTATATTACAGACACAATCGTGCACGTATTTTTTCATTGTTATGGAATTTGATTGTATCAAAATAGTATAGATTAATAAAACATAATTTGGCCAGTTCTCAAAGCGCTAGCAATTCTTAGATCAGTACAAAGGGACTAATATAAATTACGAAAGCACTTCGTAAAAGTCTTTTCCTTTTGCTTAAAATAAAGTGATTTAAAAGCAGAAAAAAATAATTGCAAAAATTATATAGGTTTAATTTTGCTTTTAATTTTTAATTTGTTCAAACACATTTCTTTTATATCTTACTATCCAAACTGAATCGTTTGAGTTGGCACTGTGCTTAGTGACTTTCTTGAAGATAGGATTTGTTAGATGTAACAGTTTGTACATTTTGTGTTCTTGCGATTTGAACATTGTTTTAAAATGATGTTAAAGTGAAATCATTGTTTGATGTTTAGATGTGTACATTGTTTGATATTAACATTTGAATATTGTTTAATGTTAAGTTTTGATGTTAACTAAAATCCTGATCGATTTTTGTTTTATTTATCGTCTTTATTTATTTATCTATCCATTTACTTTTTAGAGCAAACATTTTAGGTAGGATTTTACTACGCATTAAATATTGAATTTAAAGTCCCCCTCGGGATTCAAACCAAAAGCAGCAATATCTTACTCATTCGCAAATTGCAATGTACACATACAAAACGTGTTTGTAAATGACATTAAGGTTATCGGTAAATTGAGTTTATAAAACATCTATAAAAAACATGTGCAAGATCATGATATTCTAGAAGGAAATGCATTCTCACATAATAAAGGTAAATATCTTACTAGCGTCAATACCAAAAAGTATAATGATGTTCAATAGAGTTTCTGTTAATACGATAATATATCAAGCTCTGCATAACACATGTCATTTATTTTCGAAGATAATTTGCTTATTGTTAAACAAAAAAGCCTATATTTTAAATTATATTATAACAGTCACCTTTGACCATACGTGACGATACTTTATCCATAAAATATATGTTTTGCTTAATGATTTATAATGAAAATGTCAGTGATTATCATAATTTGTGTTTGAAATACGTGTATCTCAATACAGCCTAGACAGACACTATCTTATGATTCATGATAATGTATACGTACTCTTTCAGATAAAACACTAAAGTTTAATAAAAGTTAAGAGAGAAAGGGTTAAATGTTTTTCGTTTACGATATAACTAATTAAAAAAACACAGTGTTATACAAATACATTTTTATTAAAAATGTTCAAAATTGTTCCAAATATATATTATTGCAAACAATCAATATAATATAGAACAGTAATGGTCATATTTCTCTTCAATCTCATATATTCTATTAAATGCTTTCATAAAGGAAGATAAAGGAGCACAAACACACATTAAGGTCACTGAGATAACAAAACAAACAAAAAACAACAAACAACTAAAAAGACAACTACGACAAACTAACATAAAAACATACAACAACAAAAACAAATAAACAACACATATACATAATAACAAAACCAACAAAAACTACAACCAAAACAAAAAAAACAACAAAAATCACACAAAAATTAAGCAAAAAATAATAAAAATTAATTCAAAAAGATAAATAAAATAATAAATAAATAAATAAATAAATGAATTGATCATTGATCCAGTTCAAGTTTTCGTTATATATATCGTTCGCTTATGCATGTCATTGAAATTGTATATTTGAACCAAAAGCACTATTTATAAATGGGATAGGCCTCATTTGATGTTAACAATTGTCTTTATTGATTTAGCTACTATCGAACAACTAAATTATATTACATTGAAATAATAACGCAATATAATGTATCACAATTTCCTAAGACAATGCCAATATGTTTTAAATATATTGTATTTGTATATTAAAATGATATTAAAACACGCAGAAGTTTAATTTAAATGGAATATGAATAACATAGGTGAATTGATGTCAAATAAAATTTGAATACACTTAAAAATATGCATGAAAAGGTTTCATTGGAGTTGTCGAAAATACCAGCTGTAATGAAGGAACTGTATTGCTTTTAATTTTGATCTGTGAGAATTTGATCAACAATGTCTTTAGTTTATATGCAATATGTTTGCTGATGACCACTAATAGAGCGCAAATAAACACAAAAATGTTGAAGCCTCAGTTTGATTGAGCCTATTAAGGAGATAATATGTCAATTCAGGCTTTCATCTGCTGTCTTTGAACCGACCTCATAAAACATATGTTTAAGAAACGTTCTTCTTTTAGATTTATACTTAGCAAGGAATCGTATTAGCAACACGTTTTTATGTATGAATGTCATCATTTTATCACGAAACTGCCACTATGCGTGCTAAACGGTCATATGCTATTAGTACAAATCTGATAGCCTGGTGTTTCCAAGCTCTTTCTATGAAGTAAATAACATCATCATCTAAAGGAACAATCATGTTGTTTTTATATTTTATTTCATTTTAAATAGTTTAACAAGAAAGAATGAGAAAACACACAAAAAAACAACAACAGAAGAAACAAAAAAAGCAATTAATCAATAAATTAAACACAACTATTGTTTATTGTACACTTTGCAAGAAATAAGTTTTTGTGTTTTAAGCAATATTTGTTTGATTAAAATTCTTATCCGAGTAATTATTGTTTGAATACTGAGAAAATTTAGGAAAAGAGAAACAAAAAATAAAATGCTTTGCCTTTCTAGCCGCCATCATTTTTTTCTAAATGCACAGATTGCGGCTCGTGTACATACCAGTGTTGGCGAGATGTGTGATTCTCAATAGTACATATTCTTAATTTTCTAACAAACATTATGAACGAATAAGTTCAGATTTTATCCATACAAATACTGTAATTTTTATCCTATTACAACACTCAATCCAGTATTTACTTAAATACGCAGCTCAGGAATAGGGAGACAAACGTAATTACACCAATCAAAATATATAATTGAATCACAAAGTGTGGAGATACTTAAATAAACCGTCTGGAACTATAGATCACCAATTATTTCTTCCAAGTCGATGACATTTAATAAGGGAATAAAGTTCTACTTTTTATACGAGGGTTGTCCCAAAAGTCCGTGACAAATTTTATAGCCGGTTCAATTTTAACGCCAATAGAAAATAATTCACACATATAACCGTTAAGTTTATTATTTAACATTACAACAAATCATTTAAAAAAAATTTACCCTAGTTACTTAGAAATTTTCAGTATTAACGACATTGGTTTGAGTTGCCGGCGCACGTCAAATAATTTACATTTGGTTATGAATAGGCTGAAATTAATTACGTATATTTCAAATATCTGATAATGTGTCTGCACAATGTCACGTTGACTTCCTCTGCTGCTATGCTTAAATCATCTCTGAAAATTTTAGTTAAATAACTTAAAAAACGCAAAAGATACGAATAAATGAAAATATCTCATATAAAATAGGAAAGTTAAAATGGCGCCGTTCGAAGAATTTGCGGCGCATTGAACATGTCACTCAGGTTTCATGACTATTTCGAGATGATACATGTTACGATTTTCAACAAATATACCAAATATAACAGTTTAGGAACATATTCTGAGCATTTGTGTACAAAAGGCATGAACGGAACCAGAGTTTTGCGCTACAAAAAGCGAAAATAAGGAAAACACGGATAGGAAGACCGATCTTCGTCGGCTTTTTCCTACAGCTAAAAAAGGAGTAACGAGACCGGAAGTCCGCGTATAGCAAAAATTAATGTATGCCATCCATGCAGTCAACAGACATTAACAACCACATGATTTAAGTCAGAAATTGACGACTTATAGGTACCATTATTGCGTTGAAAGCCATTGAGAGTATTTGAGAAAGGCGCCTTATATAGATCTAACGCCGTCTTTGACGTTGGACGTGCGCCGCGATTCAGTTAGTTGCCATGGTGTTTATGGCATATTTTTGTTGTTTGTTGATATTTATCTATGAAAATTTGTGAAAATGTTTAAATTATATGGGTTTATAACATATTAAAATATCAAATTTGTACTTGTTTTATTTAGCTTTTAAACAATCTTGTCACAGAATATTGGGACAACCCTCGTATATCAAACGAATTATAATTAAGATCAATCAAAGCTGTATGGGATGTATAACATCAATATACTGCCAATATAAGTAAACAGTCGAATACTTACTGCTAGGATATTCAATTCATTTTATTACAAGCATTAAAACGTCTTTCTGTAAGGTAAATCAGGTGGTACCAGGTGTTTTATCACGTTAATGAACTGCTCTATTTTATAGACAGAGGGTTTGTTAGTAACATTAGCATCTTATTGAGTGATGTTAAAAATAATAGATGCACTAAATGACATTGAACCAATACTGGATCATATGTATTAAGGTACATTGTGATTTAACACTTTAAAAGTATCATGGTGCGTTCTATATCCAAGACCAGGATGTTATATTCCTCCGAGCCTTATTCTTCAAAAAATGTACATGTTCAACGATCTCTATTTCTTGTTTTCGCACACACTAGCTTGAAATAAGCGAACAGGAAGCGCTGAAATTGTTTTTCTGTTTTCGGCAATTGTATCTCTTTATCTTATTGTAAAAGTGTAATGATCAAAACAATGTTAATCAAAACACCTTTTAAGCATGACAGTTGTTAGAATTACCTAAATAAAAAACGTGATGAGTAAGAAACCGGGCCGGGCATGCTGATAGTTTGAAAAAAAAAAAGCTAAACAATGGAAAATCCCTCGGAAATAATGCAAACTGAAAAAGGATAGTGAACATTGCATATTAAAATTGATTGAGTCTGTTAATGAAAGACAATGAAATATGCAACGTCGATGAGTGTTTTGTTTTGACATGTTGGCGATCGTTGGGTTTATAGTAAAGTACATTTGTCGCTTACCAGCATGTGGTTAACTTATCAGATGCTGATGCATAAATTAAAACTGGACGACATTCTGATGTCCGACTTGTCATGTTTTGTAAAGTTTTTTTTTACAGAAATATTTATTAACATCTCCTTAAAGTAAGCTGGACTATAGTGATAGGACTGTTATAACATAAGCAGTATATTGAAAGCATTTATTATGAAACGTAACAACATAATAGAGAAAACAGGATCCCTAAAAAACGCCAAGAACGACAACATTGAAAATGCTGCAGGCTCAGCTAGACTGAACCTGTTCAAGGACGGTAATGAAAATTGCAATTTACCCCCAACACCCCAAAGCATCGGCTTAAGCAGATGACAATTTTGAGATTTTAAATTAAGAAACATCCGCAGAAGTGTTCATACACGGTCAACATGGAACCTTAAATGTGATAATTTGCTGCCATTCCATGAAAAGCGGTGTATGGTCACCAGGTAGATGAAAACTAATATCCTTAAAGATAAACAATATCTGTATGAATGTTGTTGGTAAAAATGAAACGCATTGTTCCATTTTTGCATTTCTATAGCAAATAATGAATCGCAAAAATCATCATTGGAATAAAAAAAACTTTTTTTTATCAAAAATAAGCTTTCGGGCCATTGTTTTCTCGTTAAGGGCGGGCACACGCATTTTTTTACTTGGGGACCATATGCCGCTTTTCATGGAATAGCACTAACGTGTGTCATTGAAGGTTCCATGATTACCGCCATATAAACACATCTGCTGATGTTTCAAAATTCAAAATTGTCAAAGTTCATGTTAAATGTTGAATTTTGCTTAAGCCGGTGCTAGGGTTCGTTGGCAGTAGTTTTCAGTTGAGAACAGGCTCAATCAAACCGAACCTGCATCAATTTTGACGTGTTGGGCTTTCTTTAGGGATTCTTATTTTGTCTATTTTACAAAAAATATACCAGTGGTCATGGTACATTTCCGTTGTTGTTTTTTTTTTATAAATTATAAACATTTGAAATAAATAGAAAACGAAACGTTTTTCAAAATTGATTAATATCAAAATTTATACTTGAAGAGGTTAAATAAGAACATTCATAGGTAATTAAACTGGAACATTAACCAAAACCAGTATATTCAACAGAAGGATCCAAGATTAAGTATGATGCCGTAACAAAGCTTGAAACTCATTTTCATTTCACATAAACAAACCAAAATCAACAGCAGATACTGCTGTAGCAATGATGTTACAATAGTTTTAACACAGGAGCGGCTTTGGTAGAAGGGGCCGTAACAGTCTAGTTGTGTTGATGTTTGTCAAAGCTAGATAAAACTCGAACTCGAAGTGTATTAACTGATTACAAAGTCATGGCATTTTTGACAACAAAGTAACAAAACTTGACAGAACTACGCCACTATCACAGTCTTAGCATTAGGCACATATTTACAATTAATATGATTTCGTAACAGATGGATATGAATCTTTCTTTCTTATTGACTTTCATTGTAAAATGTCATGGCTGTGTTCATTGAGCAACGCCCTTCGTTGTTAATCTTGTTTATCATATTTCAATTACATAAGTAAAGGCAGCGCGCACGGATCCAACATTATATAATATTTTCTGTTTAACATAAATCGTCAGTAGAAAAAAACCCGTATCGAAAAAGGAAATTGCATCATACATAAAGGCCAATTAACTAACTGCGATCATCATAAATGAACAATAACTATTTTCTCATTGACATACAATTTGTTGAAAACCAAAAGTTACAAAAGTACGCTTAATGAAGTTATACACTTATAAACAAATAAATTTAACGTTTATATAAATTATTACTTGTGCTTGATAAAGATAAATTATAGCTATCATTATATAAAGGTGTCTGAAGCAATCTGAAGAGGCGTGAGAAATGTAGAAGAAATTATTTTCTCACATCAATAGACGCGTTTAAATGTCATGATAACTTTCCTTCAAGTAGGCATAATGAAATTTATCACGTTCAACAGGATGTTGCTGGGTCGTGTGTGGGTTGAGATCATTATGTACAAAACGGGTACCTAAAACATATAGAATCAGATACGCATTTTATCATTAATGTTCCATACTTTACAAGTTATTAGTAGTTTTCGTTACCCATTGAGATGAATGCACATAAATCTAAAATAAATATAATAGTTAAAATTTCACATCTAATATGAAAATGAATATTCGTGCGGCGCATCTGCCAGGAAGTGTGGGTTGTACCATTTATATAGCAAAACTATCCACGACCAGCCTCGATTTTAGCGAGTCTGCAATAGTTTCCATTTGGGTCTTTAGATATTTTTAGGGATTCCTTTCCTCTCTATTTCATATCAATGGCACATAAATCTAATACACCATTTTATAAAAGGCCTATTAAGTACCAAAATGCAATAAGCTTTGTAACAAAAACAAAAGTTAAGTTAAGTAAACAATGAATTGACTTTACATCTGAACGATTTAAAATTATTTGCTTATTTGACCATGTGTAAAACTGTAGCAATTTAGTCATTTGTATCAAATTTGAAATACTACTTGATTTACATTTTTCTACTGTTATGGCAATCTTGTTAACGTTCAGGTTTGTTTACATGATACGCATACAACGTAATGTTCTTTACAAAAACAATTTTAAACTAATTACTACATGGACAACTCAATGTTCTAATGGAGTATGTGTAAATAGAGAGAAATAAAGAATTCCTTAAGAAAGTTCAAAACGACAGAAATGTAAATGTTGCATGCTCGGTTTGATTGAGCCTGTTAATGGACGGTTGGAAAGTGCAAATTACCGCCCTAGCACCGGCTTAAGCAGAATTCAACATTGCGGATGAACTGGTAAAACTTAGGATTTTGAAACATCCGCAGATTTGAACCTGCACAAAATTCCTGTTCAATATTTTGCTTTACATTATAATAGGGCTGGGAACGAATAAGGAATTTGATGTTCGAATATTCGTTTTCCATATTCGAATATATTCGAATATTTGTTTTTACAGCATTTTTTCCAATATTTCTCTTTGACGTATACGTATCCGAAATTGATTGCGTCGAATACTATACTACTTTAATATGCTTGGAATAAGCGACGATTAAAAATACCTATATTACTATGTAAAAGTTTTTAATTTTATATATTGTAAATCGACATAAATGTTTACTTTTAAAATAAATTCATAATTTGATTGCCTTTTGTTCAGTTAAACCGACTGCTGATCATTTGCCATATTAACGGGAGGTAACTCACGTGACTTGAGTGACAGTAATATGAATCACCGTAGCCTCTTAGCTCCAAAAAACCATAAATTATTGAAATTTAATTTGAATTAAATATATTTTTTATTTATCTATAATTTTAGATAAGGTTTAAAATATTCTTCAGATAAATTTAGCTATAACGCAATAAATATCACACGGAGTCTAGTTTCTACGAAATAAATATATTTTGACGGAATATAGACACTGACCATGCTTTCATAATGCACCGATTAATATGTGTCTTCACAAAATTTAAGGCAATTACTGATTAATCGGAAAGATTATTGCACAGAAAACAATAAATAAGATACTTAAAATCGGAAATTTACATTATATTCTGTTAAACAGGTAAATTGCAAACTGTGAAACGGTTGCCCTTTTGATCACTAGACCCCAAGTTTTCACCGTTATTGGCGATAATCGTTGACACGCGTCATACAAACGTGTGAACACCTGGTCAAGTAAAGGTCAATGGTTTAATTTACGATCTTAATTAGAATTTTAAAGTAATAAAAAAGCACTCTTTTTTGGAATATTCGTATTCGTTTTTCAATGTTCGAATATAATCTGTAGTGTTTCGAATATTCAAATATAAGTCCCGGTCCTACATTAGAAACAATCTTGCTTTAAATGAAAGAAGATATCTTAAATGAACTGTCAAACTATCTAAATTGATCTTAAAATTACTCAGCATTTATTCTCTCTTTCTGTTGATTCTCGACCTTGTTTGCATATATTTTTAAACTGGTGCGATACACTGTTATCTAAAATACTGTAATTACAAAATGATACACATAATGCATAATTGTTTATGCTGAGAACGTATGATAAAAGTATCAAAGAAAAGACCGAAATTTGTATGAAGTGCTTTTTGTTTCCGAGATAGGGATAAACATGACCAAACTGCAACAATTAAAGTCCACTTCCATCTGTTTTTAAGAGAGAGCGTCGCTGTTAGCAAATAAGTGGTAATGTAAAAGTTTTGTTCGTGAAGCATATAATGTTGTTTACGCTAAATTTGTTATGACCGGAATTTAGTTTTGTTATGTATTTGTCTCCAGCAATGTTAGCTAGATATTATATAATTATTATAATTGGGTATTTTCTCCCTTTTTTACTTTTATGTTACGGTATATTTCCTGTAATACTCGTATTTTGATTTCATTGTTTACAGATGTAGATATTTATTTATCTGTTATGACTGGTCGAATGCAGACAAAACTAATACTAAATACTAAAAGCTATATGATATTTGGCAAACAATTTTGTTAAGACAAAATCCTGTCTAAAGTAAAATTATGGATTGATAAACGTATAGTCTAGACTGCGAAACACTCAGTCCTCTTCCGGTGATTACTCAAATCACGTTTGATAACTAATGTGTTATCAGTAGGAATGTAAAAATATAAATCAAACTATCAAGATATTATTTTAAATCCAGTGTGTTTGTCAATCGGAGCTCGGCAAATGTAGAATATTTTCCATTTCAACCGGTGTTACAAATAAAATATTCTTATGTTATCTTCATAGTACAATACCTTTCACAATGTGATGCAGGTATTTTCAATATTCTTACCATGAATTTGTTGACCTCCTAAAATTTTTACCTGAAAATAGCTATTTGTATTTCGGATTGGCAATTTTCAAAGTACCGATACTTAATTATAATCAGCAATACAAGAGTTAAAACTGTTACGAAAAATTATAACATAACATTAAAAAATGTTTTTCTTTGTTGTTTTTCTTTTGTTCTTTTTTCATTTATTTCATATTTGATGTATAACAATACAAATTTACACATTAACGTACAATTCATAGACTCATACCTATATTTTCAAATATAATCTTACTTTCCGTGTCACAAAGTTCCTGTACGCTAAAGAGGCGATAAAGATATGATTGTTATATGAGCACTGTATGACGTAAAGGAACTGCGTATGTATTTTGGATGCCTTGAAGACATGACACATATCGTTAGATGTATGTAAATGACACAATCATTCCTTTACTAACTTCTCATTCGTTTATCTTATATCATTTAAAGTAAGATTAAAACAATCGATCCCTTTACTCTACTAGATGTGTTACTTTGACATGTGTTTTAAAAACAAAGTGGGTCGGACACAGTATGATTATCAATATATGGAGATTGAAATTTCGACTAAGTCTTGTTTTATACGTCAAGCAGAAAGAAAATAAAATTATTCTGTACACGTAAAATCACAGTGTCTCTCTAGAATTAAGTAAATTAAATCTATTATTACTCAAAATTACTCAATTTGTAAATAAATTGCCGTGAACAAAATCGCCGACCATTGGTACTTTGTTTTGTTGTTACTAGATTATGAAGTTGCAGGTTTTCATACTGCGTGTTTGGTCTCTTTTCTTAAAGGTTTCCTTTCTGCATTGATTTTCGTTGTTTGTTTGTTTGTTTGTTTGTATGTAAAAACATAACCTTCATATATGTTTATGTACATTAACGTGCACTCTTTAATTATACTTAGCATAGTTAAATTATTTTAAGTTTAGTGATATTGATGATCAACTAATGAAATTGCTATTTATTGCTTAAACTGCGTGATTTAATCTTTTATAAATATTATTAACCGACAGGGCTAACCTGCGTAAATGTTGTTTTTGTCAGGGCGTTTCCTTTCCAAAAAAGTATTCTTCTTTATAAAGTAGTCGCGATCTCGCGTTCTTCTAAACAAATAATCATCGGCGAGATTTCATTATTTTGACTTGGAAATCCAAATTAAATACTGTGTAGTTAATTTTCAAGATTTCGAGAACGAAACTAATATAGTGTTGTCCATATAGCAGAAAGGTAAATTTTGCAAAAACAATCTTGCCTTTAGGAAATTATCTATAATTCCATGCTAATTTGTTAAAAAATACCTTCATACATTTTTTTTCCTAACAAAAATCAACAATTTGTTTTACCTCCACGTATAACGATATTTTGATACTTCTTTTGTATGCCTATCTGTAAAACCCGGTTTGATTGCATCTGCAAAACTAGCTTTCTTGGGAAATCCGAATTATAATGAAGGCGACACATACGTACTAGATATACATAAACTAAATAAGTAGATCTGTACTTTAATCAGGCTGTCAAGGTATCTAATAAATCAAATGACTCTATCTATTATCATTTTGTCTTTAAGACGACACAAGCCTGTCAACAGTATATGAAAGGTATCCTCGTATGTTGTGGGGAAAATACGTCAAATTGATGTCTTGTTTCTCATACATGTCATGTTTTTAATGTTTTTTTTTTCATGTATTGGTTATGTTTCAACCTGTTATAATAATACAATTTATGTTCTACAACGGCAAAAGCGAAAGTGAATTTGCTAGGCTTCTTTGCAGGAAATTGTTAACATTTCTCATATTGAACTTTCCACAACAGAATTAGATTGGTCCGCAAGTCACCGCAAGTGACTGTTATACCGAACGTTGTGTAGAACGAACGTTTTAATTGGTAATTGGTTTTATTCGAACCAAAAATCAAGAAGTAGATGCTTTTACACTACTCTTACCGAATGAGTGAATATCGGCCAAATATTCCACAGATGATAAATGGTTCAACCGTGGGTAAACGACGATGATAAAAAACTTTACAGTCAAAAAATAAATACACGGCATTCTCTCGGATATATAATTACATTTAATAATAGTGATACACCGTAACAATTTGTACACAAGTGATTGATAAATATTAAGAATAATACAATCTCATTCAAAGAATGTTCCTACTTAAAAGTATATACGACAATATAATGTCCCTGGTAGCCTTTGTATATTTTTTATTCAACATGTATGTGCTAATATGTTCACGTTACAGATGTCATAGAGTTATGATTATATAGTTAGTGTCTTTGTGATTTGTTATTAATCTTCGGGAGCCTGTGTCACAATTATTGAACATTATCAATAAAACAATTAAAATTATATGAAGTGTCGTTTTTATATACAGTCCATTTCATTAATTACAATCCATCTTACTCCATGATCTCAAATCCCGTTATCCACCTTACATTTCATGTTAACTATTTACTAACAATACAATCATACTAATCTGTCACCCGTAACTGAATCGCCGATGGTCAGGTGACAAATGTATGCATCGATGCAGTTGCCACATGACCATTGATGTATTCAGTTGTGTAATAAATATATCTTGGATATATATATATATTTCAGGTTAGTTAGTTAGTATTTAGTTTAACTTTCTAAATTATCTTGTTATTATTAAATATTTAAGACAATAGAATAATGAATTATTTGTTACTTGTATAAGTTTAATTACTATTCTGTTTAACTGTTTTTGTAATTATTGTTTGGCAGTTGCCACATGACCATTGATGTATTCAGTTGTGTAATAAATATATCTTGGATATATATATATTTCAGTGTTCTTTCTACATTGAGTCACATGAACTCATTAGAAATATATGCCGACTGGCTACGTCGACATTGGCGCCCAACGTCAGTGCTTGAGTAGGTGGATTCTGGTAAGTCTTCGTCGGCTTCACCATCATCGACAGCGTTTGTTTGGTCGTCTAACTGAGTGTCTTCAATAACATCTGTCTGAATATCATCGATATTCCGTATAGAGATGAAGGGAAGGAGGAGATTTCGATGAAGAATCTTAGTTTTCTTATATCGATCACCTTCACGCTTCACCTCATATACAGGTATATCGGCATTTGGCTGGCGTATTACAACATAAGGATGGTGCTCCCATCGGTCTGCCAACTTCTGTTTGCCTCTGAGACTCACGTTCCGTATAAGTACAAGATCTCCAGGGGTAAGGCATGAACTACGGGCGGTTTGGTCGTACCTCTGTTTGTTCCTTGTCCCAGTCTGTCTACTAACCTGTCGAGCCTTTTCATAGGATTTCAATAAGCGCTCTTTCAATCTAACCACATATTCAACATGCTTTGGAGCAGCAAGATCATCTGAAGGTAATCCCAAGAAGGCATCTATAGCCAGACGGGGGTGTCTCCCGAACATCAAAAAGTAAGGTGAGTATCCAGTACTTCCATGATGGGTTGAATTGTAAGCATGCACCAGGGTTGGTACATGCGCCTTCCAATCGGACTTCTGATGTTCCTCGAGGGTGCCTAGCATCATTAGAAGCGTTTGATTGAAACGTTCGGTTTCTCCATTTCCCATTGGATGATAAGGTGTGGTCCTACTTCTGTCCACTGCAGCTATGGAGCACAACTCTTTCATCAGCTGCGATGTAAAATTGGCTCCCTGATCAGAATGCAGACGGGCAGGAAAGCCATAATGGACAATAAACTGATCAAAAAGAATTCTTGCCGTCGTCTTGGCAGTCTGATTCTTTGTCGGATAGGCCTGCGCATAGCGACTGAAATGGTCCGTCATGACCAATATATTTTCATATCCACCCTTTGATCTCTCAAGCGATAAGAAATCAATACACAGAAGTTCCATTGGAGCAGTGGACTGAATTGGAAACAGTTGTGCTTTGTCTGGTAACTTCTTCCGACACTGACAGCGCTTACATGACCTCACCTTCTCTGCGATGTAGCTATCAAGACCAGGCCAGTAAAAACGTTTCTTTAACCAAAGAGCTTTCTTTGCGGCCCCTTTGCCTTGGTGACCCTATATCTGGGGACTAAAAAATATTTTTAAACGAAGAGAAGCGGGAAAAGTACCAATTTTTCCCCTTTCCCCATACCATTCACGGGGTTGTTTCGATAAAAACCCCATCACCCAAAAATTTAATTTTCCCCAATTTTGTAAAAATGGTTTGAACTGACCCGACGAAGTCGATGGTCTGGTTCCTGAACGGAGATGGTGAATCACTATTGAGATGATCGAATCATCAGATTGGGCCTTAATCCAATCCTTGTTTGAAAGACTAACAGACAGTAAAAGCTGTTCTGGATCATCTTCTGAAACAGATAGTGTGTTGGTGTCTGGCGTAACCAAAGTCTCATGGAGTGGTATATCAAGTTCTACATTCGTTGAAATGGCATGGATGACAGAGTTTGTTATCCGACTTAGACCATCAGCATCTATGTTGCTTTTGCCACTACGGTAAGTTATGGTGAAATCATAATTAGCGAGAGCAGCTACCCAACGCTGACCGGTGGCATCGAGTTTTGCAGTGGTGTTCACATATAAAAGAGGGTTATTATCCGTCACGACCTCGAATCTCCCACCATACAAGTAATCGTGGAACTTATCACATATAGCCCACTTCATGGCGAGAAATTCGAGGCGATGGGCCGGATAATTCCTCTCCGGTCGAGAAAGACTTCTGCTCGCAAATGCAACCACGCGATCCTTGCCATCATCTTGTTTCTGGTAAAGAACGGCGCCAAGACCAGTACTGGACGCATCAGTGTGAACACGAAATGGTTTTGTGTAATCAGCATATGCCAGTACTGGTGGGCTTGCAAGTCTGTTTCTCAGGTCATCAAAGGCATCTTGTTGATTCTGTTCCCATTTGAACACTGGTTTTGGTGTTTTCTTCAATTTCTGGGACGACTTCTTGGTAGAACGCCAACAAGAAGATCATTAAGGGCCTAGCGACGGAAGCAAAACCCTTAATTGAATCGCCGATAGTAACCGGCGAACCCAAGAAATTTACGCAGATCTTTTAAGGGGGACAGGCCAGTCCCTTTACTGCCTCAGTCTTTTCTGGATCCGCGTGAATTCCTTCCGCAGAGGACAACATGTCCTAGATAGTAGTCTTCGTCTCGAAAAACTCACACTTCGACGGTTTGATCTTAAGATTGTACTCTGCTAGTCTCCGGAATACAGCATCAAGGGCGTTCAATGTGAGACTCTATATCGCTTGAAAATATGATTACGTCATCCAAGTAGATAAGACAATCTCTCAGGTTTGAGGTCACCCATGCAACGCTCCATCAATCTTTGAAATGTTGCTGGAGCATTGCATAGGCCGAATGGCATCCGGTTGCATTCGTAAAGCCCGACCTCCAACCTGAAAGGCAGTCTTCTCTTTATCTTCTTCTTGGAGTTCTACCTGCCAATAACCAGATTTTAAGTCAAGTTTCGAAAAAGAATCGGGAACCAGAGAGAAGATGTAGAGTATCTTCTACCTTCGGAATACCATAAGCATCCTTCTTTGTCGTTGATTCAAGCGTCTGAAGTCGATACAGAATCTGATGGTTCCGTCTTTCTTTCGAACTATCACAACGTTCGAGGACCAAGGACTTTTAGACTCACGAAATAGGCACCTATCTGTAGCATATCCTGTAGATGTTCTTTAACTTCTGCCAATAAATGTGGTGGTACTCTACGGTATGGCTCTTTAAATGGTGTGTCATTCAGAAGTTCTATTCTATGTCTGACTGCATCAGTATTTTCCAAGATCTAAAGACGTTTTCGGAAAATTCTGATTCATTTCTTAAAGAGATTATAAACTTTTGCCTTGTTATAGGTGTCAAAAGTCTTCATTGATCTTCACTCCAAATTCTTCTTTTATGTTGTGAGTGGTATGATTTTCATCTTGAAAAGACACAGGTTTCATCTTCCTGTTTTTATGTCTTGTTGATTTACAGGAACGTCAAAACAAAGAGGAGCATCTCGAAGAACCCTAACTTCCTCCAAATTACAGAGATTTGCTTTCTCGGGAAAAGTTCAAAAACTTTTTGATGATATATTCCATATCCTCACAGGTATTCTCGCTGTCCTGCCAGCATTAGAGAGGATTACTATTCGTGGACACACGTTGAATGTAGAAAGATTATCCGGTGTGACAGTAACAGCTGGACTCTGTAGACAGACCTGTCTTTCGAACTAATCCGATGACCGTTGTTTTCTCCAAAAGGATGGAGGATTACCTTCTTATGTGGTCTTCACCATTTCCAATACTTGGACTAGTTAACGAGTCAAAGGCTGTCTTCCACACGTCTGGTATCTCATCGTTTTTGCTTTGACGATTTCTACATTCACGTATAGCATTTGTACCTATTATCATTGGCACCTGCTCATTTGTAGTCAGTATCTGCAACAACCAGTATGGTATGCTCACTGTTTCCTTCATAGTTGGCAGTCGAAGGAGACGCTTCAATAATACCCAATAAATGGGATAGACTGTCCATTTGCTCCTGTAAGTTTTAGATTGAAATCCGTCATTGGATACAACTCTGCTGGGGATCCATCTTCTTTGATAATTCGCAGCCACAGTGGTAACCATTGACCCTGTGTCTATCAAAGCCTTGATCACTTTTCCGTTCAATACACTTCTCCCTCACTAGCTTCGCCTATCATCCTCTTACTTAAAATCTGTTCTGTGGGCCTTCTACTTTTTCTTCGCTTCCACCAAGCCCTGCGATGGAAGCGTTTCCGTGTTTAAAGTCTCTTTTGGGTTGTGGTGTTGTTCGTTGAAATCTCTCTTCGACGATAATCAAAGTTTCCACCACGCCGGTTACTAAAACTACCTCTATATGGTCGTCTTTCTCTCCTAAATCCACCACTATCATATCTACTACTGACTGTGCGCTTTTCTCTTTTATTCTACTCATTTCTGTTTCTAACGACTTCATTCTTTCTAACAACTCTTTTAACACATCTGCTTGTTGTTGTGATGACACTGCAACTTTGGTCTCTATTCCAACTTTTACATTCCTCCTCTTCCATTCTAACTTTTCTTCGTAAGGTTTCAAAACTATCTAAAGACTCATAAGAAACTCGACTCGCTGACTTAAGCTTTTCCGATTTGAACCTCTCCAAAATCTCTCTTTCAACTTCGTGTCCCGTTTCCTATCATCCATTTCCCCCTCATCTACTGCACGTTGAATAAGGTTTCTACTCTTACGGCCCATGCCGAACAATGTTCATTTCCTTCTGTGTGGCCGAGTAAAAGTCTTGGGCAATTCTATCGCTCGTCTTCACAAATTACCATAAATCTGTCCAAGTTTTTGAACAATCTCTTTGGTGTCAGCAGAAGGTTTCAAAGTCAAAAAAGTATCTGCCTTGTATCTCCTTTAAGAGAATTCCTAACGGCCTGCACCATAGCGTATTCGGGATATATTCCTGTTTCTTGTAAGCAGTTCAAAGTTCCATTTTCCATTTTGCTCGAAGTGACTTCCATCAAAATTCGGAATCTTGGGTAGGCCTAAATTTAAAAAAAACGGATATTCCTTCGAAGTTTTTGTGGCATCATCTTCTCTCGTTTCAGTCATTCGATCTCTTAGGATTCTCTCTTTTCTCTCTTAAAAAATCAAGTTTCTGTTTCATCGCTTGTTCTTCACGCATACGCTTAACCATTTCTTTCTCTATCCTATCATTTTCATTTCTCTGTCTATTTAGCTCCAACTCCTGATCTTCAAGAAATTTTTATTCTTTCCTGTAGTTCTATTTCAGCCTTTCTCTTCATGTCTAATTCATACTGTAACTTTCTGTCTCTCTGTAATATCATCTGTCTTTCCTTTTCTTCCGTCAAGCCGTAACTTTCTCATCTTTACACTTTCTCTTTCATACTAGCGACTTGATTCACTCATTATATCATCTCTATCTGCTTTTAATCTTAGTAGGTCTGCCTTTCTTTAATTCTTTCACTTTTCATTCCAGTAATTTGCTTGCCGATCACTATTAACAACAGTACTATGCATTTTATTCCCTTCACTTATTCTACCTCCTCTGTTGAATAGGTGAATTGTCCCTAATTCCGCCTTTATTATCCGTTATTGAATATCCAAATCTGTTAAATTTACTCTTAGTTGTAATAAATTGCTCCATTTCATCAACACATGTGTCACCAGTGTCCCGTTTTAACTTCTTTTCAAAGTCAAGTCCAACCTTTTCATGTGTTCATCAAGGAATTTTAAACTATGACTACTTGACAATGATAAACTCTTTCCTTTTAGTTTCGGACCTATCGACTTCCGCGATTTGAGCCATATCGGTTGTATATCCTTTGAAGTACTTCATGTAAAAATTCGTCAATAGTATTCAAAGTCGACAATTCACTATTTCCTTTCAAACTCCTCTAAATCATGCTTAGATCCAACTGTATCCAATTCTGACTGACGACGGATCCTCTTGAATTCTCATTAACTCGCGTTGAATGCGTTCATTCTCTTCTTAATTGATTCATCTTCCTTGAAGCTGTATATCTCTTACTCTTTCCTTCGCAAAGACGTATTTCGTCTTTCACTCAGTGGTCCGTGTGCCATTATTGCATAAATATTTTAATGATTTCACTGATTTCACTTTCAAAATATAATTGTCAAGATAAAACAATGTATCACTTTGTGCGAAGACTATTAGTAAAGCTCACAATTTAGTAATTGTTACACAGTGACACTAAGCAATTGTAGATTGCTATAAACACTTACGTTTATCACTATAGTTTGTTGGTGTACACGAAACACATATAATGTAACACAACACTCGTTCTACATAATATAATACAAACTTTTATTACAACAACAAGAAGGCAAATATTATTGTTATTATTTATTTGGCATTTCAACGGCTACATTATAAGACAAACAATAAAATTAATCTTTACTATTTTTCCAGGAAAATTCAGAATTTATAAGTGACCTTCGTTTTTTTTTATATATAATGGCACTAAATGTACACCATAGGGAAAAAAAACGTCGACATTGGCGCCCAACGTTCGATTTGTGACCGTTTGTTTACACAACCTTCAGGGTGACAAGCATGTGTAGAGAAGACATTGTTTACGTTATACACGATATCATACTTGAATACATGTATACACACTGGATTACTTACCTGTGTTGAATTGGATTATCCATTGTATTCATATTTATTCATATACGGATACGTCATACTGAATCAGTCGTTGTGATTGGACAATAGCAGTGCGGCATTTGCATATGTCATGCGTATTCAGTTTCCCGCTTGAATGCTATCATTTCATTGGATTTTACCTGTGTTATTTCGGCTGGTCATTCTGACGTCATTCAATTTGATTGGATATTGTATCCATTCTTCGCTTCCGTAATACGGATTGTAAATATAGCCACGTGCGTGCAACCACGTTTTAGGGCCCATCATATTGACATTATACTCCGGAGTAGTGGATCCACATTGTACCCTTTATCTAGGCTAGCCTCAACATTACTGGACCACATCTTCCAACGTAGATAGCACCACGGACACAGACTCATTCATTTTCTGGAATTTGATTGAACTGACACTCTCACTTAGTGTGCAGTGATTATTTTGTGTTTGTTTATTGTGTAAATAGGATGGATTATTTTAGTTTTGGATATTAATTTAGAATTTAGCCGGTAAGACTTTATTTTATCTATTGAGATAGATCATTTTTGCTATACTTTTTGATATTACATTTTGCAAACTAAATTTTTGTTTACATAGGCTTGTTTGTCTATCTTTATAAATTTGTGTCAGATCTTTAAATTTTTGTTTTCTCAGGTTAGATTTACATTTAAATTGACTAGACTAATTGAAAGAATTATTACTGGTTTTTTTTTTAATTTATGTGATAGATTATAAGTTATGTACTAGGGATACAAAGATTTGCACTTATAAAATGCACTGATTAAATTTTACACTAACATCTTTTTTTCGTAACCCGACTCCTTTGTGATTGTATACACTACAAGATGTATCACCTATTAAATCCATTGTCTTGTGTGGCGTAGTGGTTAACGCTACGGACTTATAAGGTAGCGTGGTGTATTGGCCAGTGGTTCGAGACGAGTTCTTGACTGTGTTTTTTTTTTGGGAACATATTTTTTTTTCTATTATTTTTGCAACGTACATTTGCAAAAATAATTATTTGTTACATTTATTATACTAACATAGAGTTATATTTAGATTTTTATTATCTAAATATAGCATCTAAGTTATATAAGAAAACCTTGCAAGGTATCGTACGTTGCGTTATCAAAAGCATTCGCGATTTTTTTTCTTTGTCATCGTGAATTTTTGTAAAAATTTACAGGATACGTCATACCTGTAAATACTTTACAATACTATAACCAATGATTATATAGTCGTGCATTTTGAAGAAATATAGAAGGATGTAAAACGGGTATATTGAATTTGCATATAGCTTGCAGTTTGGTATTTAATAAAGTCTGTTAGTCTGCTAAATTTCATGGTCTAGAGTACGAAGTCCAAGTAAGGATATTTCTATAAAATGATACTCTAGGATATTTTTCTACAGTATATGCGTTGCCTGAGTGGATTGAGCATTTGAAATAATAAATTATTGCCCAGTCATACGGTATAAGCAGTCACTTAGTAATTAAAATGTAAAACTGTTGTTTGTTTTTTTTCCCCTATGGTGTACATTTAGTGCCATTATATATAAAAAAAAACGAAGGTCACTATAAATTCTGAATTTTCCTGGAAAAAAGTAAAGATTAATTTTATTGTTGTTCTTATATGTAGCCGTTGAATTGCAAATAAATAATAACAATAATATTTGCCTTCTTTGTTGTAATAAAAGTTGTATTATATTATGTAGAACGAGTGTTGTGTTACATTATATGTGTTGTTTCTTGAATTTCATCTAAACTACACCAACAACTATAGTGATAAACGTAGTGTTTATAGCAATCTACAATTGCTTAGTGTCACTGTGTAACAATTACTAAATTGTGAGCTTTATAATAGTCTTCGCACAAAGTGATACATTGTTTATCTTGACAATTATATTTTGAAAGTGAAATCAGTGAAATAATTAAAATAATTTATGCAATAATGGCACACGGACCACTGAGTGAAAGAGAAATACGTCTTATGCGAAGGGAAAGAGTAAGAGATATACAGCTCAAGGAAGATGAACAATTAAGAGAGAATGAACGCATTCAACGCGAGTTAATGAGAATTCAAGAGGATCGTCGTCAGTTAGAATTGGATACAGTTGGATCTAAGCATGATTTAGAGGAGTTTGAAAGGAATAGTGAATTGTCGGATTTGAATACTATTGACGAATTTTTACATGAAAGTACTTCAAAGGATATACAAGATATGGCTCAAATCGCGGAAGTCGATAGGTCAGAAACTAAAAGGAAAGAGTTATCATTGTCAAGTAGTCATAGTTTAAAATTCCTTGATGAACACATGAAAAGGTTGGACTTGACTTTGAAAGAGTTAAAACGGGACACTGGTGACACATGTGTTGATGAAATGGAGCAATTTATTACAACTAAGAGTAAATTTAACAGATTTGGATATTCAATAACGGATAATGGAAATGAAGGCGGAATTAGGGACAATTCCTATTCAAACAGAGGAGGTAGAATAAGTGAAGGGAATAAAATGCATAGTACTGTTGTTAATAGTGATGGCAAGCAAATTACTGGAATGAAAAGTGAAAGAATTAAAGAGGCAGACCTACTAAGATTAAAAGCAGATAGAGATGATATAATGAGTGAATCAAGTCGCTATGAAAGAGAAAGTGTAAAGATGAGAAAGTTACAGCTTGAGGAAGAAAAGAAAAGACAGATGATATTACAGAGAGACAGAAAGTTACAGTATGAATTAGACATGAAGAGAAAGGCTGAAATAGAACTACAGGAAAGAATAAAATTTCTTGAAGATCAGGAGTTGGAGCTAAATAGACAGAGAAATGAAAATGATAGGATAGAGAAAGAAATGGTTAAGCGTATGCGTGAAGAACAAGCGATGAAACAGAAACTTGATTTGTTAAGAGAGAAAGAGAGAATCCTAAGAGATCGAATGACTGAAACGAGAGAAGATGATGCCACAAAAACTTCGAAGGAATATCCGTTTTTTAAATTAGGCCTACCCAAGATTCCGAATTTTGATGGAAGTCACTTCGAGCAATGGAAAGTGGAAGTGAACTGCTTACAAGAAACAGGAATATATCCCGAATACGCTATGGTGCAGGCCGTTAGGAATTCTCTTAAAGGAGATACAAGGCAGATACTTTTGACTTTGAAACCTTCTGCTGACACCAAAGAGATTGTTCAGAAACTTGGACAGATTTATGGTAATGTGAAGACGAGCGATAGAATTGCCCAAGACTTTTACTCGGCCACACAGAAGGAAAATGAACATTGTTCGGCATGGGCCGTAAGAGTAGAAACCTTATTTCAACGTGCAGTAGATGAGGGGGAAATGGATGATAGGAAACGGGACACGAAGTTGAAAGAGAGATTTTGGAGAGGTCTCAAATCGGAAAAGCTTAAGTCAGCGAGTCGAGTTTCTTATGAGTCTTTAGATAGTTTTGAAACCTTACGAAGAAAAGTTAGAATGGAAGAGGAGGAATGTAAAGTTGGAATAGAGACCAAAGTTGCAGTGTCATCACAACAACAAGCAGATGTGTTAAAAGAGTTGTTAGAAAGAATGAAGTCGTTAGAAACAGAAATGAGTAGAATAAAAGAGGAAAAGCGCACAGTCAGTAGTAGATATGATAGTGGTGGATTTAGGAGAGAAAGACGACCATATAGAGGTAGTTTTAGTAACCGGCGTGGTGGAAACTTTGATTATCGTCGAAGAGAGATTTCAACGAACAACACCACAACCCCAAAAGAGACTTTAAACACGGAAACGCTTCCATCGCAGGGCTTGGTGGAAGCGAAGAAAAAGTAGAAGGCCCTACAGAACAGATTTTAAGTAAGAGGATGATAGGCGAAGCTAGTGAGGGAGAAGTGATATTGAACGGAAAAGTGATCAAGGCTTTGATAGACACAGGGTCAATGGTTACCACTGTGGCTGCGAATTATCATAAGAAGATGGATCCCCAGCCAGAGTTGTATCCAATGACGGATTTCAATCTAAAACTTACAGGAGCAAATGGACAGTCTATCCCATTTATTGGGTATATTGAAGCGTCTCTTCGACTGCCAACTATGAAGGAAACAGTGAGCATACCCATACTGGTTGTTGCAGATACTGACTACAATGAGCAGGTGCCAATGATAATAGGTACAAATGCTATACGTGAATGCAGAAATCGTCAAAGCAAGAACGATGAGATACCAGACGTGTGGAAGACAGCCTTTGACTCGTTAACTAGTCCAAGTATTGGAATGGTGAAGACCACAAAGAAGGTAATCCTCCATCCTTTGGAGAAAAGAACGGTCATCGGATTAGTTCGAAAGACAGGTCTGTCTACAGAGTCAGCTGTTACTGTCACACCGGATAATCTTTCTACATTCAACGTGTGTCCACGAATAGTATCCCTCTCTAATGCTGGCAGGACAGCGAGAATACCTGTGAGGATATGGAATATATCATCAAAAGTTTTGACTATTCCCGAGAAAGCAAATCTCTGTAATTTGGAGGAAGTTAGGGTTCTTCGAGATGCTCCTCTTTTTGACGTTCCTGTAAATCAACAAGACATAAAACAGGAAGATGAAACCTGTGTCTTTCAAGATGAAAATCATACCACTCACAACATAAAAGAAGAATTTGGAGTGAAGATCAATGAAGACCTTTTGACACCTGATAACAAGGCAAAAGTTTATAATCTCTTTAAGAAATGGAATCAGATATTTCCGAAAACGTCTTTAGATCTTGGAAATACTGATGCAGTCAGACATAGAATAGAACTTCTGAATGACACACCATTTAAAGAGCCATACCGTAGAGTACCACCACATTTATTGGCAGAAGTTAAAGAACATCTACAGGATATGCTACAGATAGGTGCTATTCGTGAGTCTAAAAGTCCTTGGTCCTCGAACGTTGTGATAGTTCGAAAGAAAGACGGAACCATCAGATTCTGTATCGACTTCAGACGCTTGAATCAACGAACAAAGAAGGATGCCTATGGTATTCCGAAGGTAGAAGATACTCTACATCTTCTCTCTGGTTCCCGATTCTTTTCGAAACTTGACTTAAAATCTGGTTATTGGCAGGTAGAACTCCAAGAAGAAGATAAAGAGAAGACTGCCTTTCAGGTTGGAGGTCTGGGCTTTTACGAATGCAACCGGATGCCATTCGGCCTATGCAATGCTCCAGCAACATTTCAAAGATTGATGGAGCGTTGCATGGGTGACCTCAACCTGAGAGATTGTCTTATCTACTTGGATGACGTAATCATATTTTCAAGCGATATAGAGTCTCACATTGAACGCCTTGATGCTGTATTCCGGAGACTAGCAGAGTACAATCTTAAGATCAAACCGTCGAAGTGTGAGTTTTTCGAGACGAAGACTACCTATCTAGGACATGTTGTCTCTGCGGAAGGAATTCACGCGGATCCAGAAAAGACTGAGGCGGTAAAGGACTGGCCTGTCCCAAAGAATATTAAAGATCTGCGTAAATTTCTTGGGTTCGCCGGTTACTATCGGCGATTCATTAAGGGTTTTGCTTCCGTCGCTAGGCCCCTTAATGATCTTCTTGTTGGCGTTTCTACCAAGAAGTCGTCCCAGAAATTGAAGAAAACACCAAAACCAGTGTTCAAATGGGAACAGAATCAACAAGATGCCTTTGATGACCTGAGAAACAGACTTGCAAGCCCACCAGTACTGGCATATGCTGATTACACAAAACCATTTCGTGTTCACACTGATGCGTCCAGTACTGGTCTTGGCGCCGTTCTTTACCAGAAACAAGATGATGGCAAGGATCGCGTGGTTGCATTTGCGAGCAGAAGTCTTTCTCGACCGGAGAGGAATTATCCGGCCCATCGCCTCGAATTTCTCGCCATGAAGTGGGCTATATGTGATAAGTTCCACGATTACTTGTATGGTGGGAGATTCGAGGTCGTGACGGATAATAACCCTCTTTTATATGTGAACACCACTGCAAAACTCGATGCCACCGGTCAGCGTTGGGTAGCTGCTCTCGCTAATTATGATTTCACCATAACTTACCGTAGTGGCAAAAGCAACATAGATGCTGATGGTCTAAGTCGGATAACAAACTCTGTCATCCATGCCATTTCAACGAATGTAGAACTTGATATACCACTCCATGAGACTTTGGTTACGCCAGACACCAACACACTATCTGTTTCAGAAGATGTTCCAGAACAGCTTTTACTGTCTGTTAGTCTTTCAAACAAGGATTGGATTAAGGCCCAATCTGATGATTCGATCATCTCAATAGTGATTCACCATCTCCGTTCGGGAACCAGACCATCGACTTCGTCGGGTCAGTTCAAACCATTTTTACGAGATTGGGGAAAGTTAATGTTGGCTGATGGGGTGTTGTATCGAACAGCCTCCGTGAATGGTATGGATAGGAGACAATTGGTACTTCCAGCTTCTCTTCGTGAGAATATTTTCAGTGCCCTTCACGATGATATGGGTCACCAAGGCAGGGACCGCACGATGTCTTTGGTTAAAGAACGTTTTTACTGGCCTGGTCTTGATAGCTACATCGCAGAGAAGGTGAGGTCATGTAAGCGCTGTCAGTGTCGGAAGAAGTTACCAGACAAAGCACAACTGTTTCCAATTCAGTCCACTGCTCCAATGGAACTTCTGTGTATTGATTTCTTATCGCTTGAGAGATCAAAGGGTGGATAT